>NC_050456.1:35915788-36222177 GCF_903995425.1 Onychomys torridus | reverse complement strand
ACACAGATCCCCTTTTATCCTTCTTCTGTTCCCCATTCCATCCCTTCCTCCTCAATCCAACCCCCATTCCCTCCTCTGAAAAGGTAAGGCCTCCCATGGAGAGTCAGCAAAGTCTGGTGTGTTCAGTAGAGGCAGATCCAAGCCCCCCTTGCATCAAAGCTGTGCAAGGTGTCCGTCCCACCATAGCTAATGGGCTCTAAAAGCCAGCTCATTCAGGAGAGATTTTAAGCTGTTAAGCTATGCTGTTAGGACAAAGCTCCACCTAGTTCAGCTTCCTAGCATGGCAGAGGTACAGTCACTGCCCACTCTGAGAGCTTTGCTCACCACCCAAACTAGGAACCTGCTGGAAAGCAGCAGGTTCATGCTGCTATCAAGCAGCTTACAGCACATTGTCCACAAACCTCAGTTAAGTCCTCAGTAGTAGGACCTCTTTTTTTTTCCCCAGAGCTGAGGACTGAACCCAGGGCCTTGCGCTTACTAGGCAAGCACTCTACCTGCATGAGCCAGGAAACTGTCACTTAAAGGAGCTGTATATTTGTAGCAAACACAGCCTATCTGAAAAACAAAATGTGGTTACCAAGAAGCTGCACTTGACTCCCATTTTTGTGGGTCTAGAAACCCTCTTTTTTAAAAAAAATGTTTTTAGGCTTTATGTGGCAAAACATAGATTAATAGAAATAGATTAATTTAAGATGAAAGAACTAGCTAGCAAGAAGATGGAACCATAGACCAAACAGTTTGTAATTAATATTAAGCCTCTGAGTGATTATTTTATAAGCTACTGTGGGCGGGCAGGACACAGGAAAACTTTTGGCTACATTTGGTGCCCAACATGGGGCATGAATCCACTACCCTGAGATTAAGAATCTTATGCTCTACTGACTGAGCTAGTGGAGCCTTTTTAAAAATACTTATTAATTACAAACTCTTTGACTTATGGCTCAGGCTTTTTAGTAACTAGCTCTTACTCCCTAATTCAATGAATTTATATCAATCTATGTTTTGCCGTGTGGCTTTATGGTGTTACCCGTATTTTGTTACACCTTGCTCCCCTGGCAAGTGCTCAATATTTCCTCTGACTGTGCCTTCCTTCTGACTGTATCTTTGCTTGGATTTCCCACCTGGCTCTATTCTCCCTTGCCATAGGCCATAGCAGCTTCTTTACTAACCAATGGCAGCAACACATATTCACAGCATACAGAAAGACCATCCATCCCACAGTACATGTTTACTCCAACAAGGCTACACCTACAATAATACAACTCTCTTTGAGTATATAGGGGCAATTTTCATTCAAGCAACCACATTTCACTCCCTGTCCCCCTAGTTTTATAACCATATCATAATGCAAAATGCATGAAGTCCAACTTCAAAAGTCCTCATAGTCTTTAACCATCTCAAACCTGTTTAAAAGTCCAAATCTCTTAAGAGACTCATGGGAATATCTTAACTATAATCCCTTGTCAATAAAAAAGCAGATCACATAGTTCCAACATAGAATGGCATAGAATATTCATTACAGTTCCAAAGGGAAGAAGGGAACATAGTGAGGAAATACCTGACCAAAACAAGACCGAAAAACAGCTGGGCCAACTCCAAACTCTGCATCTTCATGGCTAATGTCAAAACATTATTCAGAGCTCCAACTTCTTTCAGCTTTGTTGACTTCAACATACTTCTTTCTCTTGGGCTGGTTCCATACCCAGTCTTCAGCTTTCCTAGGCTGGTATCTCATGACTCTGCCATCTCCAATATCTTGAGGTCTCCAACATAATCCAGGCTTCACCTTCACAGCTTGAAGCAATGACCTCTCTAGTCCCCCATGCAATGTGCCTGGCCTTTGAGGCTTTCCATAGTCTTACAGGAGATTGTGTAATACCTTTGTTGTTACCCTTTGATTCTAAAGCAAAAAAAAAAAAAAAAAAAAAAAAAAAACAAAAAACAAAACAAAACAAAACAAAAAAACCATGTAGCTGAAGCTGCCAAGTTTTCTGCTTACTGGAGCTGAACATGGGTTCTTCATTCAAATACATTTTCAACAGCTTTCTGTTTATTGGCTTACTTCACTAACTCAATCTGTAGATCAGGCTTGACTTGAACTCAGAGATCTGCCTGGCTTTGTCTCCAGAGTGCTAGGATGAAGGGCATGCCCAATACACCTGGCCCTAAACATCTTTTTTACAAATTGGAAGCTTAGTTGTGTGGAATCCTGTCCTTAGGTCACCACTCTCTTTATTCAATTTAAACATTGGGATTTTTTTTTTAATCTGTTTCTCTCCTTGAACACAGGATTTAGTTCCCTTCTCTTTCCTGGTACCCAATTTCTCCTCAAAAATGCATGGTTTTTTTTTCTTCCTCAACTTTCTCCTTTTCATTATAGAACTGCATAAGAATGAACATTAATAACCACAGGACAGAGTCAATACTAGGCTATTTTGAGATTTCTTCTATGAAAGTACTCAGTCCAAAACTCTTTGTTTAGCTTCAGGCAGATTTTTTAGACAAGAGTAAAAAGCAGCCACATTCTTAGCCAAAATATGACAAGGATGGTCACCAAGCCACATACAAATATTCTCTTTTTAAGCCTCATGAGCAAAGCTCCAACAGTTCGGATCATCTTCAGCACCACTGTCTTCCATGTTCCTGCTAGTGTAGCTCATTATGGCTCATCACCTAAAGCACTGAACTGCTTTTCCAATCCAAAGTCCCATAGCCCACATCCTCCAAACCAAAACATGCCCAGGCCTATCACAGCAATACCCTACCCAGTCCCTGACAGCAACTTCTGTCTTTTGGTTTTATTGCTGTGAATAGACACCATGAACACAGCAGCACTTATAAAGGAAAACATTTAATTGGGGTTGGCTTACAGGCTCAGAAGTTTTGAACGTTATTGTCATGGCAGGAAGCATGGCTGCATAAAGGCAGATATGGTACTGGAGAATTATTTGAGAATTCTTAATCTGGGCTGATAGGGAGCAGGAAGAGAGAGTGACACTGGGAAAAGGTTGACTTTCTGAAATCTCAAAGCCCACCCCATCCAGATCACTTCCTCCAACAAAGTCACACCTCTACTTTTGCCACTTCATATGAGTCTATGGAGGTCATTTTCATTCAAACACCAGAGACCTTAAATATAAATGTGAAGTCTGGGACTAATAAAAATGGAAAGTTAATAAGAGAAGATTAAAATATATGTAAAAGTACTTTGATGGTATCTTTGGAAAAATGAATACCTGGAAGTTTGGCTTCTGATTATAATCAAAGTAAACACATGTAAAGAAGAAGAACTAGGGCTCACATCTCATCTCAGGTACTAATCAGTGAAAGGTAAAGATATTCCCTGCTATCACAAACACTTCTCAAAAGTCTGCTGCCTCAAAATCCAGCTGATTAAATGTGGATGTATAACTAGTGAATTCTAATTCAATGCATTTCTTATTCTTACATTTGCCTTTGCTAGTATTTTTGTAGTGAAGCTAATTACATAACTCTGATTCTCATATTCTCTCTTTCTGTCTTTCTCTGATTATCTCTTTCTACTTTCTCTCTCTCTGTGTGTGTGTTTCTCTCTCTCTCTGTCTCTCTCTCTCTTTTGTGTGTGTTTGTGTATGTGTGTGTGTGTGTGTGTGTGTGTGTGTGTGTGTGTGTGCATGCATGCATATGTGTGACGGAGGCAGAGAACAAGGCAGAGAGAAAACGGCATAGAATTGTCACTCTTACAACCACAATTCTCCTATGTTTATGAACAATCATGTGTATTTAGATAAAAGAAAACAAAAGTCACAGTTGAGGAAAGTGGTGTGACTCATATTCCATTATACTCATGAAGAAGCATTCAGCATGGTCCATAACGTCAACTAAATTTCGAGAGCTGGAGTTTAAATGCAACCTCTTCAACTCTGCTTTGGTTGCTTAATAATACTTACATGATTTTGTAACTGTATTTCATATTTCAGTGGCTGATTATTCTCTCTTTAGTAAAAGAATGATATCATTTCTATCCTATCTACTTACTAGTAGTAACAACTTATATCTATCCACATTGCATGTTTCTTTGCAAACGGTAAAAGATTGAAATCTAACTATCATTAATTTCAATGACACGTAGGAAAATCATGTAAAATTTTAAAAGTTTAGAGTTTGGTAAAAAGTTAGCCTTTTTCAGCTTGAGAGTCTCAGTAGATATGAGGCTAAGATAGATTATTTCTTCTGGTTTGTTGTTTTATAAGTAATGTTTAGTCTACAAGTAAAATAAAATAATATTAGTAAGAGTTGATACTTGTAGTAAAGTAGTATTTGCTCAACATGAAGGTGCACATACGAACTCTGTGTGAGCTGGGAATGAGTGCCTGAGGCTTGCACAAGATAAATCCAAGCGGAGTACCAGCATGAATGGGTAGGCATGCACAAAGTCCCTGTTCTGGAGAGTTGCAAAGATTTAGTGGATGCTGGGGGACAAAGATCACTTTTCTTGAGGAGTGTAACTGTTCAGAAGTTACCCATGCTACTTAGCTTATCTCACACCCTGTACAGTCAAGCAATGGACTCAGTGTGAGTGCATAAACTCAGAGAGAGAGAGAGAGAGAGAGAGAGAGAGAGAGAGAGAGAGAGAGAGAGAGAGAGATTTGAAAGGCAAATGTGAAATATGCATGGGGTAGAATAGGAAGAAAAGAAATGTGGTGTAAATTAGACCCATACACATTATATGCATTCATGAATATTAAATAAAATATCCCTAAAAATCACAAAGGAAAAAATAGACATTCCAAATCTATTATTCAATACAAGTGAACACTAACAGAAAGCAATAAAGGGAAAAACCATACAAACATGCAGGCATATCTGTTCCAGAATCATGCATACTTTTAAAACTCTCACTTTACTTTTTTACAACAATAATGAATGCTGAAGAACTATATTAAATTGTAAAGCTTGGAAGACAATACAGAGCTTATTGATATCTTTGGTAGACATAGAGATGTTACTTTCATAACTTGCATGTTAAGCAAGTCCTGAGGCATGCCTCATGATGGCCCAGATCTTTCATCAACAATTGAGAAGAAGTAGGTTAATATTTTCCTAAAATAATTCTTGGTTCTTTTCCTCCCAACAACACATTGGCAATGATTAATCAATAAATTTGGCATTCCCTTTTATTAGCAATAGTTAAGAATTCATTTTCAATTTGTCTATAAGATGTGTGTTATTGCCCTTAAGCTATGCCTCTGGCTTCTGCTTTTAATGTTATCTTAAAGTACAATCTTCACAATACTTTTCATGTCCTTAGAAAATATCTTAGCTATCCTTTTATTAAAATTAATGAGTCAAAATTATGTATGCACACACACATATATATATATATAATTTTAAATGTGAATAATTGCTGAATAATATCTAATATATATCATCATAAGATTTTCATTAACATTTATAAAAATAAATTACTTCTATGTACCTGAAATAAATTGATAGTACATAAATATATACTATCTTCTATCTTTTTTTATTAAGTAGTTTTCACATCTCCTCTATAGCACTTTCTATACTTTTTAATTAAGGTGCACAGGAAAAATTGCCAAAATTATTTGTACCAGGATTGAACTATAGAAACAAACTATATGTCATTAGGCATAAAAAGTTTAATTCATTTTCTACATATTCAGGATTTCTAAGAAAATAAAATATAAAATCAATTAGTGAGACATTAGTATATGGCATATAAGTATATGAACACAAAATTGAAGCCTGTTAACATGAGTTTATTCTTGAAATTGATATCTTCAATGCCAATCCAGAGTTTTATAGGACTAATACCTTCAGATTCTTACAGGACTGTAATGCTATGAGTTTCAATGCTGTGACTGAAGAAACTGCAAATAAAACCTCTGTACAGACAGACAGGATGTGATAGAGCTGGGCGGAAAAAGGAAGTGATGCAGCTGGGTGGAGAGAGGAAGTAAGATGGCAGGACACAGGGCGATATATAAGGTGTGAGCATACAGGAAGTAGCTCTCTTGGGCTAAGGATTTCCTAGTGGTTAAGAACTTGTGGCTGGCTTGTTCTATTTCTCTGATCTTTCAACTTTCACCCCAATATCTGGCTCGGGGTTTTTGGGTTAGTTAATAAGACCATTTAGAAATTTGTGTTACATCTAATTCATGTTGCAGACTATCTTGGTGGGGTTTGGATTTGGACTTGCTCCTTCTGGATGGATAATGTTGAGCATTTGGTTTCACCTTTTCTTTAGGTAGCATCTATTCAGGGCACCTTTCCTTTGTGTTACTTGTTTGGTTGCTATTTGAGTTCCTTATACAGTGTGGATTTACCTCCATCAGATAAATGATTGGCAAATATTTTCTCAACTGTGTGGCATGCCTCCATTCTTTTGTTTCTTTTTGTTTGTAAAAGCTTGTTTGCTTGATATAATAGTACTTTCCACTTTTTTTTTTGTATAATTCCTTTGCATGTGCTTTTAAGATCCTACCCAGAAGACCATTGCCTTGAAGTGTCTTGATTCACTGTCTTGAAGTGTTTACTATATATAATATTCGTGCAGTTTTGGAGGCTCAAGTTTTCATGGAAGTCTTTGATTGATTTGGAGTTTAGATTTTTAAATTATTGTTATTTTAGACAAATGTCAACAAAATAATGGTTTTCTAAGTACTCCTGGGCATGGGGCCTGCCCTGAAATGTGGGTGATATATCCAGTGACACTCTATTGGGGAAAACTGATTTTCATTTTTTTTTCAGCAGACATCAATTGCAAATAGCTTCTTGGTTAGGGATTGTTCTTTCTGTCAACTTCCCCTTCTTGTTCTGGGAATTTGTCTGGTTTGAACCCAACCAAGTCTTGTGTATGCTGTTACAGTCTTCAGAATTCTTATATGCATCATATCTATTTTATTAGAAAAACATTGTTTTCTTGTAGTCATCCACCATCTCTGGCTCTTACAACTTTTCTGTCTCATTTTCTGCATAGACCCCTGAGCCTTAAAAGGAGGTGTTTGATAAAAAAAAACTTCTCATTTAAACTGAGTTCATGTTTTGTTTTTGTGGGATGTTTTTTGAGGCATCGGTTTTTTTTTTTTCATTTTGATATATTTTATATTATTTTTTGCTTTCTTGTTTTGACTTTCATTTTTTTCTTTTTGGTGAGAGAGAGAGAGTCAGAGACAGAGGGAAAGAGGGAACCATAGAGTTGGGAAGGAGGTTGGACCTGTGAGGAGTTTACGGAGAAGAAACAATATGAACAAACTATATTGTAGTAAAACTTTTAATTAGAAAAAGAATAGTTTTCATAGCTAATAATGGGGAATTTAGCTTTCTATGGTTAAACAAAATAAATGAACTTTGATGATAAACTTGTTAAATGTCAAAAAAATTGACTAAAAATTTTGCAGGTCAAAATATACTTACAATTATTAAAATGCAGGCACAATTTTATTCTTTTAAAAAATTAAAATAGACCCTTGAGAATTTTGTATAATTTATGATCATATTTACCTCCTCCTCCAACTCTTTCTAGAAATCTACTCCCCTTTATTTAATTAATTGTGTGTGTGTGTGCATGTGTGTGTGTGTGCGTGTGTGTGTGTGTGTGTGTGTGTGTGTGTGTACACGCATGTGCGATAGGCATGTGTATGCCATAGCACATGCATAGAGGTCAGAGGAGAAATTGTAAGAGTTTGTTCTCTGTTTCCATCATGAGTCCTGGGGATCCAACTCAGGTTATCACAGTAGAAGCAGAAATCTTTATATGCTGAGCCATCTCAGCAGCCTAAAGACATATATTTTTATTATGTTCCTTTTATTTTTTTGAGATTATAATATAATTGATAATTTCTCCCTTCTCTTTCCCATTTTTAAACCCTCCAAGACACCCAACCTTGCTGTTTTTCAAAGTTGTGGCCTATTTTTTCGTTAATTGTTATTATATGCATTATATATAATTTTATGCATATGAAGAGAATATTTTAAAATATAAAAGAAGAAATAGGTGAAGATTTCTTAGGGTCAAATTACAGGATCATAGTAGAAATCAATGAGTTGAACTTCATTAAGAATACAACAGTTTGTATGTGTGTATGTATTTGAGGAGGCATCTATAGAAGGAGACTTCAGATGGCTTTTTGAAATTCCTCTTATGTTAGTTATCCACCACATACTCTGGGGACTTCTCTTCCTAGTTTCTATCTCATTTAATCATTCCTTTAACATTTTATACCACTGCAATCTATCTGCTACCTTGAACACACAATGACATTTGTCTTCATGGGATTAGGCTACTTCACACAGAATGATTGTGTACAGCTCCATCCATTTACCCATAAAATTCTTGATTTCACTTTTCTTAATCGCTGAATAATATTTCATTGTGTAAATATACTACATCCATGTACATACACACATATCAAAGTAGTTTAAGCATAGTTACCCTATTAAAAGACAACAATTCTCCTGCTAAATACCACTGGTTAACAAATAGAGAGCCCATAACTAGAAATGGTTTACTTTTTTTGGAGTTGTTGGCCAATGAAATGGCACAGACTCCTGAACATTGAATACTATTGCCAGTGCTCCTTGTTACTACACAGAACTTATTGCTAAAACTCCATTGCTGAAGACATTTTATACTTGAGTAATAGAACATGGAGAAACCAAGCTGGTCCTCACTTGGACCCTTCATCCCCAGTAGTTATCTTTCATAGTGCTGCAGATGCTGTGTGCAGTACAGAAAAGTAATCATTGACCTTACCTAATTGTAAATCCTTGAGCTACACTAAGACCAGCCTAGTAAGACATGTGGCAAGGGTGTCATGGGAATAAACTCTGATTGTATTTAAGGCCTGTTTCACAGCTTTCAGCTCATGTCTGGCATCATTATCAGGTACCCACAACCTACAGCTGGACAGGTCATAGGCCCTATGGCATAATCTGCTACTAATACTGTGCTAAATGGGCATAGCATTAAATTGAATACCAAAGGTTTATCTTTAGTCTCATAAATTAGTTCATCACTCAACTTGCACTAGAGGAACTCCTTTTTAATGTAGATGGTAATGAGCACCAAAATATCAACTGGTCAAAATGAAAATTATAAGAGACTATGGAAAAACTCGGACATAAATTGCATGTATATATAAAACAACTCCACTTTCCAGGACACTGGAAGCATTAGAAAGAGGAGGCAGAAAGACTGTAAAAGCCTGAAGCACTGCATGATGCCAAGGACACGGTGTTTGTTGGACAGAGCATGGCAGTCCTATTTATGAACTTGCAGTTGTTGTAACAACATGTACAAGAGCTTCATAAGGTCAAGCTAAACAAAATCCTGTCATGGAGAGAGAAGATGAACATCGGGTCCCACCCCTGGCTAAGAATCTATAGGTAACTGATAGCTGCCGGGAGAAGAAGATTATGTTTTCCTTAGGATCATATATCCAGTGAAGTCTATGTATCCAGGATTATATGAACAGCAAAAATTGTACTTGATGGACTAAAATAATTAAAAAGTAAAAAGTATACAAAATCAGATGGGGAGGAATAGGGATATGGATTTAAGAGGGCTTGGGGAAGTACGATGAATATGATCTAAGCACATTATATAAAATTCTCAAAAAAATGAAAACAAAAAACACAAGATGGTAGCCCTGATGATCAGAGTTTACAGTCTTCCATGGCCTGGAAGCTCTCTCTGAGCTTGGCAACATAGAAGACTCCCTCCCCTGGGGGCAGGGAGGGCTTCCTGTTCTCTTCATGACATTATATGGAGACTGTCCCTAGGGTCAGATGCCTGAGCTATCTCTCATGTGACCCTTGACACAGTTCCCTGGAAACACTCTTAGCCTGCTGCCCATATGATGATTAGATGACATGCTCTAGCTATTTTGATTGTACTGTGCTGCTACTAATCCAGCTACGAGGTAGAAGCATGCTACTTAATGCAAATTAGATGATTCCCCAGCTATTTCCCCAATCCTATATATCCCCTATACTCTGGAATAAAGCTGAGCTGCCTCACTGAATCTGTTTTCTGAAAGGCTGTTTTCATCATGTTTACTGGCTGGACAAGGCCCCACCTACAGCTTCTGCCCCCTATTACCCATGCATGGCCCAGGGGCCAATGGGCCATGGAGGAGTGGGGAGAACCAAAGTAGGAAAAATACAAAATATTTTAACAGACCATATATAGACTATTTACAGCTTTAGTAATTATGAAGGAAATGTAATTAATAGTGACTTTTTATGCCTTAATTGGCAATTATTTCAGGTTCAGAATACAATATATTGGCAATGTTTGGAGGAATGAGACTTTTGTATTATGAGCCAGTAAATAGTAATTTGGATAATTTCTTAGGTATGCAATTTTAATAAACAGTAAAATGAATATTTACATATCCTTTGAGCCAACAAGTCTATTTTAGTTATTTAACCTGGAAAACTTTTTTTCACATATGCCTAGCAAATAAAAATATTTAAATTATAAGCATAATGTCAAGATCTTTGAATAAATATCTGTCCTGATATTAAAATGACTTAAATAATAGCACATCATATATGCATTTTAAAATTGGCTACATAATCTAAGAAACATTGTTTAAAGTAAGAAAATGAACTCTTTTAGAGAATAGTACTATTTTCATAACAAATGTTTAAAGATATTATCTAATGGTTATGGATGTGTGTGTGTGTGTGTGTGTGTGTGTGTGTGTGTGTGTGTGTTTGTGTGTGTGTGTGTTGAAAGTATACTGTAAGATGATGTTAGTTCATTTTTTGAAATATTGTATCGGGAGAGAGTAAATACCAAAAGGAAAACTGATGCAAAGCTAAAGCAAAATGGTTCAGGAAAAATCTATTATTTTGGATAGTTTCTTTTAATGAATGTAAATGTAATCAGGAATGCTAACTGTACAACCACCTATCAGCAACATAATCTACTGATTTTTTCCAATAACATATCTTCACACAGATGAAACTGGTCATCGCAGGGTTAAATTTCCAAAAATTCCCTATTTTTTTAAGGCTTTTCTATCTCCTTTGTATATAAATATAACATCTATATATTACAGTAATAAAAGTCACTCCATCTGCTTATTTCATGCTTTAGTGATGATTTCATTTGCTCTGATTCTCTGTAAGAATGCAGTCTCTTCTCAATTACCCTTGTAACTTGTATGAATCTCAAAAAGCTGGAAAGGGGTATTCTTAGCTCTTTTGCAACTTGATTGTAAGACATTATACCAAAAATGATTTCGAATGACTGTAGAGCTAAGTAGCAAAAAGTTCATGTCATATCTTGAAACTCATATAGAGGCTTTATACAATATATCACATAAAGAAATCAAAAAAGGGAAAATGTATATTTATGTGTAAATGAGCATTTTGAAAAATACATACATTGAGTTCTTAACTGTGACTAACCACATGGAAGGACATCAAATGAAAGAATGAAGAAATAAATAAGTAACCCATCAACATTTGCGTATATCCCTCTATTTATTATTCTCAAACACAGCTTGTTATGATATGTATATTTATCACTGTTATGGATGTAAAATCATTTTCTCACTACTATGTATTAATACAATTCTTATATATGTCATAAGCAGAACCCTAGTAATTGGTCAGTATCATATTAAAAATATGAAAACAATAACAACATAAAGGATATCGATTACATTGCTAATTTAATGATAAATTAGAGAATGCTACATGGCTGCTACACTAAAGGTTTAAAATTCCTTAATTACATTCTAAATCTAGTCCTTACCACCCACAGATTAGTGTAGCTATCATCCCTCATCAATGAAGCTTCTGTCTACAGCAAATGGAAATGATCATAGAAAACTTCATAGGACACAGCACAAAGATCAATGGAGCACCAGTGTGTATGTCTGCTGAACCTGCTCCAGCATCTGTGGTTCAAAATATGTCATGGAAGAGGGGGAACAAGACTCTAAGTGCCAGAACACTAGGAAGCCTTCTGCGTGACTGCCTCTATTAGAGAGGGCAGCATAAAAAAGCCCTGAACAATGGCGCTATCAACAGACATGCTAACACAGAAGGGAGAGATTTTATGGGTTCCTGCCCCTCGATGAAGACCGATAGGCAACACATGACTGCTGAGACAGGGAGTGTGTTAGCCTCTCCCAGGGATGAGCACTGTGACTGGTTGTTTAATACAAGGTGGTCAACCTGAAAACATGTACACAAAAACAACGACAAAAATCATCTGAACAGCTTATATTTATACATTTACCCAAATGTGTGTGGGAGTAACAATAATAATCAAAGAAAGTAAGCTACGATTTTGACATAGGTGGTGACAGGAGAGGGATTGGAGGTAAGAAAGCAGGAGCAGTGATGTAATTATATTTGAATTAAAATTGTAAAAGTAACACTCAAAATAAGATTCCCAAGTTTTCTTATAAGACAAGCCTAACTATTATATTTGGGATTATATATGTATCATATTTTGGATAATATAAATATGAATACAGCCCCATATATATGTATATCTAACATTTTTCACTATTAATATTTTCAAACCCACATTTCAATAGGTATAGATATTTGGTGATTGTATAAAATATAGGGTTTGAGTAATATTTATAGTATATTCCATTTAAAAATATTAAACAAGCAAAACATATACTAAGATGTGTGTGATTTGAAGGTTTTTTGTTTTTATAAAAGAAAGGAGAATAATTAAGTTTTTATTATTTGGTTGAATTGCTTGCTTCACACTACAACAAAAGCATATTGACAATTTAAAAATATTAAGCATAATTTGAGACTCAATATTCTGTTTTTTTGGGAATTCCATATCTGTGATAGATTGAACATAAGTGGAATGGATTAATCCTTTATAAAAGGAATGGTAGTGGGCTGGGGGGAAGATGGGGTGGGGGGAGGGGGGAGCACAGGGGAACTCATAACTGATACGTAAAATTAAATTAAATTGTAAAATAAAAAAGGAATATTGGTTGACTTTATATTATTGAAAATCCTTCCTTTACAAAAATATCTATCTATCTATCTATCTATCCATCCATCCATCCATCCATCCATCCATCCATCCATCCATCCATCTATCTATCTATCTATCTATCTATCTATCTATCTATCTATCTAACATCCTGGTCACAGTTCCCCCTTGTGTACTCTCCTCCCAGTCATATGAGTGACTTATTTAACTCATTCCTTATTGTACTACATCCTTAATTACCCATACATGTGAAGTTATGTTCTAGAAGAATTAAACTAATTGAGTTTTTGAGAAAACAAATAAGTAAAATACTAATAATTAAAATACATGGGATCCATTTTTCCATTACTTAAGGTAATATAGTCATAGGGAAGTTTACTGTGTACTAATCTGGCTTTCCTGGCACAGAGAGACAAAGATGGCAACCTTTTCTCTAATCTTCTCCATTTATATTCATTTTTTTGTTATTTTAATTCTTTGTAATTTAAAGCCTTAGGTATGTTGGAGAAAGAGTTATATTTGGTATATCATACTTCAGTATGAAAACTGGAACGCTTTATGTTAGGCTGACATTTCTCTCATCTCTTTGTTACTGATTTAATGATTTCTGTAACTACTTAATTCCAAAAGTAAAATTTGTGCATGTTTTAAAATAAAGCTTGAACGTTTGAAAGTCTTAGAATAGGAAGCTTGCATCATTTTTGTATTTGATTTAAAATAACTAACAAAACAAACATATTTTATTTTTACTCCTTTTAATGTGCTTAATTCAATGATGTGCCTTTGGGAATAATGTGTAGTGTGTAAACATTTCAGCTGATGTACACTAATAACAAAATATGTGATAACTGTAACAATGATAAGTATAAGCATGAAAGCAGATTGTGCTGGGATATAATGCCGATGACATATGTTTTATCAATCCAGGAGAATTTATACACATACCATAATTTATTTTCTCACAAAAGAAGAACATAAGACAATATTTACAGAAACACTTCAAACTTCAATATTTTTCCAGACATACAGCATATGATCTTTTGTTATAGCTCAGGATACTTGGAAGGGAGTATGAAGGGATTATTTTTTAAGTCTGGATATTACTCAGATGTGGTTATGGGAAATAGTATTTATGACAAACTCTTTAATGTGTACATTTAGAATATACATGGTTACTGTCTGTTTTCTTACTTGGTTGAAATATATATGTAGGTAACAGAAGATATGTACACAGATTGGATGGATGGATGGATGGATGGATATATGGATAGAGAATATAATAAGTCATCTTATCAACTTTAATGGATTAAAAGATGCTTCAAAAATCAACAAAGCACATTTTGGGCGTATCTGCGAGTTTTTTCATGAATAATTAACACTTGGGTTGATGACCTTAGGGGAGAAAATCTGGCCTGAATGCACATAGCCACTTTTAATGATTAGGGAACAAAATCTACAAAAGCGCAGAAACCAGAAGTTCACTCATGCTCCTTCTATCGGATCGTGAGTGAGTGCTTTGTGTTTTGCTCCTCTTGTGTGCAGATACCAGATGACAAGTTGTCCGTCATTCACACAGAGCCTAACACATTGTCTTTGCACAAAGTGCTCTCTGCTTCAGACTTGTCATCCATCATTAGTCTTCCTTGTGATGTGGCTTCTTGCTTCTTGGATGGGGAAGCTACTAGTTTTCAGGACTATCTAGCCTCCAAACATCATTGTGAAGAATTGCAGGCTCTGGTTGTAAAACTCAGTCAAATAAACTAGTAATAACTATATGTGCATGCTACATAGTCTGCTCCTCTGTAAAACTTTGACTAAGATAGATAGAAGATATATAGATGATAGATAAACTGAAGGATAAAGAGAGAGGGAGAGAGAGAGAATTTGAGTTTCTTTCACTCATTATATTAGTAATTACATATATATATATATATATATATATATATATATATATATATATATATATGAATGACACATGGTGAATGAACTAAGAAAAATAAAGGTTCAAATTAAGAATATTTCTCAAATCTAGATGAAGACGTGTCCAGGCCAGGTACCATGAAGCAATACAGAATACCACACAGACAGGAGAACACAATAAACTCTCTATATCATATTATAGTTCAAAATCTAAAACAGAGAGAAAAAGTATTAAAATCTGCAGGTGAGAAGGCTCAAGTCACTTATAAACATAGGCCCATCATCACAATACCTGATTGTTCTAAAGAAATATTTAAAGCCACAAGCCTGAAAGGATAGATTACTGCAAACATAGAGACCATTGAAAGTGTATCCCAAGCAAATAGAATTAAGAAACAACCAGGCAATGCTACTATAATACCAGACAAAATAGGCTTAAAATCAAAAAGAGTTGGGGATTTAGCTCAGTGGTAAGAGTGCTTGTCTAGCAAGCACAAGGCCCTGGGTTCGATCCTCAGCTCAGACAAAAACAGAACAAAAACAAAAATCAAAAACAGACAGGATGAAAGAAGAAATTCCATATTCATCAACAAAAACTCTACCAGGAGGGCCTTACAATTCCAAAGTACATGTATTGTTTTAGTTGGGGTTCATAGTGCTGTGATAAAACACCATGACTAAAATCAGCTTGGGAAGCAACATATTTGTTTCATCTTACAACTTGTGGTCTATTACCCAAGGAAGTCATAAAAAGCTCCCAAAGCAGGGTACTAGAGACAGTGATGTAGAGCTCATAGAGGAGTACTGCTAACTGGCTTGTTCCCCAGGGCTTGCTCAGCCTGCGTTCTAATAGGACTCAAGACCACCAGCCTATATGTGTCACTGTCCACAGTGACCTGGCATCCCCCACATCAACCATCAATCAATGAAATGAATCATAGGGTTGCCCACAGGCCAATTCAGTGGAAGTACTTCTCAATTGTATATTTCCTCTTCACAGATGATGCTAGCTTGAGTTAAGTTGACATAAAATGAACCAACATACTTATATCAAATACAGAAGGGGCCATCTCATAAAACAAAGAGATACATATTAATAAGCACACAATGATATTGGATGACCTTAAAAACCCTTTCTTACCATTAGGAATGTCCGATAGAGAAAGACAAAAGCAGAGACATTGGACTTAAATAGCATCATAAATCAAGTGAACCTCAGGGACATCTATAGAGCATATCCATTATTCTCACCCATGAACTTTATCCTAACTTCATCACATATGAGGATATAAAGCAATCTAAATAAATATAGGAAAATTGAACTAACCTCTTGTGTTTTATTTAAACTTATAAGAATAGAGACAGCTATCAACACCAAGAGAAACTACAGAAATTACACAAACTCAAGGAGCCACTAAAGAAAAACAAATAAAATATTCTAAAGTTGAATGGAATTGACAACATGACATATCAAAATATATAAGAACAAAGTTCGTAGCACTAAGTGATTACATCAAAAATTTGAGAACTCTCACATAAATCAGCAAACCCGTTTAAGGCCCCATAAAAACAAGAACAAGCCAAATTCCCAGATAGGAGGTGTGAATAATCAAAATCCATGCAGATATCAACAAAATGAAAATTAAAAAAATGAAGAGTCAATAAAACAACAGGTGGTTCTTGAAAAGAGAAGCAAAATTTACACATCTTTAGCAAAATTAACCAAAAGAACACCCAGATTAACAAATCAGAGACGGAAAGGAAACCGTGGCAACAGATACCACTGCAATTAAGACAAATCAGGAAAACATGTCTTAAAAACTTCTACTGCACGGAATTAGAAAGATTAAAAGAAATGAATAATGTCTAGATCCATATAGAATACCCAGATTTAACCAAAATGAAATAAATAATGTGAACAGATCAATAATTATAAATGATATTTTTCTTATTTAAATAATGGGCTATATTTTACTTAAGAATATATTTCATTAGACTACATATATATGAGAAATATTTCATAGTCATTTTAAAAATTATTCTCAAAGTTTTTCATATTTTGTTCATATTCTTTCCCTCTCCCAATTCCTACCAGACTCTTACCTACACACCTAACTTTAAGTATTTTCTATAACAAAATGAAAGAAAAAAGTAAACAGAATAATAAAGGATCAACCTAAAATGGATACATTTTTTATAACACACATCACACATGTAATTTCTCATAATTATAACTAACACTTAACAAGTATATACTAAATACTATTCTTTCAATATACATAAACATTTAAATATTAAACCACATATGATATGGGTAATATTATCTTAATTTCACAGGTGAAAATATGAAGTTTGGATGTAATGAATCTTTCTTGTGGGAATTTTTTGCATTGCTAACTCCCCAATAATGACATGAAGACATTATTAATTATGAAAGATCGGCCTTAGCTTAGGCTTGTCCCACTAGCTCTTATAACTTAAATTAACCTGTTTCTATTAAGCTATATCTGCCACATGTTTTTTAACTCTCCATCATTCTCCCATGCCTTGCTGCTGTCTCCTATGAGCCTAGATTCTTCCCTCTGAGTTCTTTTCACTACCCAGAAGTCCCCCTTATTCTCTCCTGCCTAGCTGTTCCTCATTCAGATCTTCATTAACCAATCAGAAGGCACCTTAGGCAGAGACACATTCTTACAATGCACAAAAAACTTATCCCACAATATTGGAGAAATAAATCAGAAACATAACACATGGCAGAATCTGATCAAATATAATATATATCTAGCATCATGTGTTGGCTTATAGTGGTTTAAAAATTAATATACTCCTGATATTTTTAATTTCACAAAACACACAAAAATGTTAAAATTTTAATATATTGCATAAAATAAAAATACAAGTAATATCATAAAATGCTTTGGCAATAATACAACTACAAAATTAAAGTTAATAATTATTCCTTTCAGGTTTGCCAATGACTTTGCTGTCTTACTTAGTTCTTGCCCATTCAAAGCTTCTTTTTATGAACAGATATCAGTTTTCAGAGTACTTTGTTACCTTTCCTGAACACAGAACAATTGTGTATTTCAGCAAAATATGACTATACTAAGTTCTTTTGAGAATATCAACAATGTTACATTTGCTGTTCTTTCAAGATAGAACAATAAATTAAATTATTCATTCGCCTATTTCCTCAACATAGAAATTTTAAAATTTCTCAACTATGAAACTTTTGACAAACAACATAATGACATTACACATTTTATTTAGATTCAGTAGTTGTTAACTTTTATGAAGTCTCTTTTACTTTTATTAATTCTGTAATATACTCATACACTCATCATACATGCATATATTCTTTTTGATAGAACTTTTAAATCTTCAACTCCATAACATTTCACACCTTGATTTTCATGCGTATTCCATAAGAAAATATATTCAATCCCATTTGATTATAATACATATTCGACATACTCAAATAATAAAGATCTTTAATAGTGATACAACATTGCCTAATATATAATCAACATCAAACATCTCAGGTTCTGTTAAATACATCCTTTTATGTCTGTGTTTTCCATACAGGATTGAATCAATATTCATGTGTGGCATTTCATTTTACTGCCTTGTATTTAAATTTTTATTTGGAAAGTTGGCTTAATTATTTTGACATCTAATGTGAAGATCATTCTGATTTGAAGGAAACCTACTTTAATTATTTTGTAGAACACTTAAAATCTTATTTAACTAATTCTCGATAATTAGCATCTAGTTAAGTCTTTGGACAAGGATGCACTGAAGGCAGTTTATTGGATTGAGTGCTTATGTTCAATTCCACCAGGAGTCACACAATCACAAAATAGCAAGGTCACATGGTTTAATAGTGTGTAGCACAATAATAAGGGATGTTTTTGGTTTTGCAAATAATAACTAAAGAATGTGACAATGGAACACTATTTGGCTTCTAAAGCATGTTACTTCATGGGTTAAAAACAATAGATTATGTTTTCCATATTGTTGAATTTTGTAATGATGTTCTAATTTTCTCATTCAGTTCTCTAATCTTGTTTTGAATATTGCTATGGACCATTTCATTGTTTTCTTAAGTATTAAATTCCACTCCCATAATCTTTTCTTTGTCATTTCCTGGTTGCACACATTTCGTAGGAAGAAGTCCATTAAGACAGTCACTTTCAACTTGAACATATTCCAGTAACAACTGAGCAAACACTGTATATAGAATTTTCTCTTCATTGAGCTTCCTGAGATTCTCTTTCTTCTACACAAGAACAGACTCCACTTAGCTTGATGAGTAGAATGGAAGAGTTGGTTCAGAATTCTACCACATTAGCTCCTATTTACCCTGATTTTTTTTCTACATAGTTCATTTTTAAGTTCAGTAGTGCAAAGGCTTTTGGGGTTTTTTTTTTCCTAATTTCCTATAATATTCTTGGTCCCCATTCTCTTAATTGGTCTCCACAATGTATCTGGATACATTTAAATAGCATTCTTTGATTCCTACTTGTAACTTACTTTTGCTATCTTATTTTTTAAGATATTCGGTTTTCACACATTTTTCATCTCCTGTTAGTGTTATTATTATATCTCTACCTACATATCCATTTCCCATTTGTAGTTCTTTACTTAAGTTTCCCCAGTGCTCACCTGGTTGGTTTAACTTCGTCTGCAAAGTTTTATCAAGAAGTGCTTAAGATTGCAGCATTATCTGCATTCTTGTATTGAATTATTTTCTTCAGACAGTATCCTTCTCCATATACATTAAATTATGGTTTAGATTAGTTTAATGCAGAATGAATGATTCTTGGGAAACATAACCTCACTTTACACTTAGAAATTGGCCCCACAGTTCAGGCCAATATAACTTTTATTCTCTCACACACTTTTTGATGATTCAGTCTACATGAAAGTGCAGACCAGAAGGTAAAAACATCCAACACCTCCTCCAGGTAAAGCTTGACCAAAGGGAAATGGAGTAGTGTATGAATATTTCAGCTTTCCCACCTGCCAGTAAATACTGCAGGGAAAGATTCTGAACACCCCTCAGGAAGGTTACTTCACTGTGCTCAGAGTGGCACCTGAATAATATACTGCAAGGCTTTAAATTCATCTCCAGTTATTCTTTCTACTTTTCTTCAGTACCCAAATAATTTAACTTTGTGTGCCTCAGGTTCCCATTCTCAGCAAACTTCGACAGGAGTAAGAACAAAAATTTGTTATAAAAGAGACATTGCAATACATTTCAAGAAAGCTACCACTTCTCGGTTATGTGGTAATAATAAATATTATTGTGCATATGGTAGTTATAATGATTCATTAATATAAAAGAATGAGGAGGCTAGGTGTGATGACAGTGATAGATTTGGCTTTTAAAAACATGAGAAGAAAGGATATGCCAAGATAACTGTGCTTGCTCACAAGACAGTCTTAGGGTGCAGTGCTTTGTAAAAGTCCATAAGGAATGTCCTCATACAGAGAAGTGGCTGCATTCTAGAGCAGTGTCCAGAGTGGCACTGGATTTATCATTAGCTCAATTAGAGTTTCAGAATCCTGGATTGGAATTGAGGTTATTTAAACTCTCTCCATGTCAGAGACAAAATAGGTGTGATTACTATTATAGAGAGCAAGGTTGAATTGGAAAGTAGGAATCAATTCTAAAGCACAGTAGGATGCAGACTGATACTGAAAACTTGATGATTTTTTGAACCAGTAATAAAAAAGATCCAAGAACCAATTAATGACAGTTTCATCTATTTCCCAACTCTGCACGAGTCATGAGTCAGAAATCATTAGAAATGGTAACTGTACTAAAAGGGAACCATGTAATACCACCATAGCTAAGTATTCCTCAGTATTATCTGTCTGTATTCATGAAAAATGACAGCATATCTTAGAGATGAATAAATATCTAGATTTTTTGAAGATCACACTATCATGACCTCAAGTGAATCAATATACATGATGTAGAGTAGCAAAATACATTGTCTTCAATAACTCTAAAAAATTCAAGGAATTTATAATTACAACATTGGATTATTGAACCATTTTCCATAGAGAAATAAACACTAAAAAACATTGAAGTTAGTACAACATGATTTTGCCTACTACACCTATAGAAATAGTACTAAGGGATCACTTCTTTTCATACAATAGAAGCCATACTACCTATACAATGTTATTGATGAGAGTAGATTCATATTTAAGACCAAGAACATTAAATGTTGACTCCTAAAATATCTTATTAATTATTCCTTAATGACCTCTGCAAAGACAGTTTATAGTGGATTATAGTGCAAAAGCATGATATTAACTGCATGATTGCTCCATTAGTAAATGTTATGTTGGTATTTTCATGTCCCAATTGTTGGGACATAATGTCTTCCCCTTCTAACACACGATATGGCCACAGAAAGTACTGTACCGGGCTTGTAAAGCCCCTGGAACAAAGAATGAGGCCTCATCTACTTAGAGCTTTAGGAGAGGTAAAAGAGCAGGTTATTGTATTTGACATCTTCTGCCTAGGTGAGACAAACCAGACATTCCATCAAAACAAAAGAATAATGGAATACAAAGGTACTTCCTGAACCTATTTGTTTGTTGCACTGATTAGAGATAGTTTTAAGCCCGGCAGTGGTGTCACATGCCTTTAATTCCAGTACTCAGGAGGCAGAGTCAGATGGATCTCTGTGAGTTTGAGGTCAGCCTTGTCTACAGAGTGAGATCCAGGACAGGCACCAAAACTACACAGAGAAACCCTGTCTCAAAAAAAAAAAAGTTTTATATGTAGATCTTCTTCTACAGCCTCTCTCAGTGTCCCATCCCTTTGAAGTCACTAACTTCCAAAGGCAATCCCTGAGAATGCATTGGCCACACCTGCCAGGGAACCAAAAAGGCAATAACCAGGCCTTCACTCACCCTCCTCTTGTCACAATCCAATCCTCCAGTCTCATTCCAAGTTCTATAGCAGCCAACCACCTGCTACATTATCCTCTTTTCCCCTATCTGCAGAGGATCATACAGATCCTCACTTCAGCCTTATAAAACACTCTATCTTTTTTTCACAGGCTCCAACTCCCATATGCCTTCCCCAAAGACCCCCTGTCCTTGACATCTGGAAGGAGAGACATCAGGGAAGCAGGTGGACAATCTTCATATTTTCATATTCCCTCTTCTTCTCCAATCCCAATCCTCTAGTCTCATCTCCAACACTGTAACAGACTACTTACTGGCTATGGCCTCTCCCCACTTTCTGGCTTCTCTCAGGTACTAAGCAGATTTGGTGGTATATGTTGTTTTCATCCCTCCTGTAGGCCAGCAACAGCCCACCCACCTCCTCTAGTAGATCTCCATACTTAAGTGTCATTTCTCAAAACCAATAAACACATTTTAATCAGAATTCCCAAAGGCTACAATTGGTAGGATCTCAGAAGAATTCTCTACCAGGAAACCAACAGCCACCACAATCTACTAAAAACCTAAAAGACAATAGAAACCAAAGGAAAGAACTCTAAAACAACAAATATAACACCAGATACCAGGGCCTGGAATTACAATCACCCTGAATCTAGATGACCAGACAAATCGTATAAACATAATCAGTAACAGCCAAGACAATATAGCTTCACTGAAGCCCCCAAACTGTACTAGAGATAAATGCAATGTAGCTAGACCACAAGACTTTAAAATAGCCTTTCTGACTAGTTAGAGGACCTTAAAGAGGAAATAAACCATCTATGAAAACACTAAACACTGCCCAGCAGTTGGTGGCACATGGCTTTAATCCCAGCACTCAGGAGACAGAGATTCAGAGTAAGTTCCATTATAGCCAGAGCTACACAGAGAAACTCTGTCTTAAGAAACCATCCAAATAAAAACCTGCTAACCAAACAAACAAATAAAAATAGTACAATGAGATGAGGAAATCAGATTAAAGCTTGCAAGTAGAACTAGAATCAATAATGAAAACTTAGTAATGAGTGAATAAACTGGGAAATGAAAAAATTAGGAACTCAAACTAGAAGCTAAGAAACAAGATTTACCAACAGAACATAAGATATGGAAGAAAGAATCTCAGTCATTGAGGACAAGATGGACAAAATGGACATCTAAGAAAATTACAAAACAAAAACAAAAAAACAAATAAACAGAAACAGGCATAAAAGCACCTGGCAAATCTTAGCCACAATGAACATATCATACCTATGGATAGTAATAGTTGAAGACGGAGAAGCAGCCCAGGTCAAAGGCAAAGAAAATTTGTTTAACAAAATTATAGAAGAAAAATTACCCAACCTAAAGGAGATGTCTCAGGAGGCACAAGAAACATACAGAATACCAAATAGATCAGAACAGAAAAAATAGTTCCCCGGGCCATATAATAATCAAAACACTAAGTGTATATAACAAAGTTGCAGGGAAAACATCAATTAACATATATACACAGGCCTATTAGAATGACTCCTGATTTTTCAGTGGAGACTCTAATTGTCCAAAGGGTCTGGAAGTATAGTCCACAAATTCTAAGAATCCACAGACAGCAGTCTAGACTACTATACCCACAAAAATTTCAATTACAATAGGTAAAGACATTCCAAAATAAAAACAAATTTAAACAGTATTTATCTTCAAATCAAGCCCCACATAAGGCTCTAGAAGGAATGATTTAATCTAAAGAGCTCCAGGAGTCCAATTGTCGAGAAAGAGGAGGGACTGTAAGAGTGTGAATTGTTGAGACCAAGATTGGAAAAGCACAAAGACAAACAGCCAAAAGAATGGAAACACATGAATTATGAACCAAAGGCTGTGGAGCCCCCAGCTGGATCAGGCACTCTGGATAAGTGAGACAATTGAATAGCTTGAAGTGTTTGGGAGGTACCCATGCTGTGGGACCAGGCCCTATCCTTAGTGCATGAGCTGGCTGTTTGGAACCTTGGGCTTATACAGGGACACTTTGCTCAGCCTGGAAGGAGGGGACTGGACCTGCCTGTACTGAATCCACCAGGTTTAAATGAATCCCCAGGGGAGTCTTGGCCCTAGAGGAGATAGGAATGGAGGGAAGGGGCTGGGGGGAATGTGGGGGCAGGGACGGGAGGGGGTGGACAGGGGAACCCATGGCTGATGTGTAAAATTAAAACACAAATATAATAAATAACAAAAAAAGAAAATGCAAGGCATAGGTAATATCAGAGATGCAAATCAATAGTAATGGGAAATCCACACACAACAATAAAATAATGAGAATGAACAATCACTGCTCATTGATAACTATGAACATCACTGCTCTCAATTTTCCAATAAAAATTACATAGAGTAAGAATAGGGATTAATAAACAGTATCCATTCATCTGCTACCACCCCCAAAACACACCTCCATGTTAATACAGGTATCATATCCTGGCAAAAGGATGAAAAAAGATACTCTAAGCAAATGTACCTAAGAAGCAACTTACACACTCATTGAAGAAAAATCCAGCAATAGTTTATTGCAATTCTTAAAATCTGTGCACTAAACACAAGGGCACCCAGGTCCATAGAAGAAACACTCCTACAGCTTAAGTCACATATTGATACTCACACAGTGATAATCCATAAGTTCAGAAGTCCACTCTCATTAGGAGATAGGTAAGCCATACAAAATCTAAACAGAGAAATGCTGGAAATAACTGGTTTCATAAGCCTTATGGACCTACAAGATATTTGCAAAACATTTTACCCAAACACCTAATATACTTTCTTCTCAGCAGATCATGGAACTTTCTCAAAAACTGACTACATACTTGGGCACAAAGAAAATCTCAACAGGTACTGGGAAATTAAAATAACACCCCGAATCTATCCTATCTGACTACCATGGATTAAATCTGGATATCAACACAAACAACAGAAAACTTACAACCCCATGGAAAGTGAACAACTCATAAATGGATTAAAATAGAGTCAAGGCTGGAATTATAGAAAATATTTTATAACTTTCTAGAATTGAATGAAAATGTAAACGTAATATATCAAAGCTTATGGGACATAATAAAAACATTCTAAGAGGCAAATTTATATTACCAAGTACCTACATAAAGATATTGGAAAAATCTCATATTACTAACTTAACAGCACACATGAAAGCTCTCAATAAAAGAAGAAATCACACCCAAAACAAATAATCAAACTTTGGTTGAAATTAAAAAAGAGAATCAATCAAATAAACAAACAACAAAACAATACAAAGAAAGTATCAATAGAACAAAGAATTGATTCTTTGAAAATATCAAGATTGATAAACCCTTAGACAAATTAATTAAAGACAAAGAGAGAACTTTTTTGTTTTTTTTTTGTTTTGTTTTGTTTTTTTTTCAGAGTTAAAAACCACGAGGTCAGAGCAAGAGCAGAAAACCTTACCCTTCACTGCTTCTGTTGTCCTTCCTCTCTGCAAGAGAGCTACCTCTCTGGGTCCTATCTTTTTATAGATTTTTCTGTTCTGTTTTTTCATGGGTTGTAAACCCAGCCACATGACCTCCTCTTCACTGCCTATTTGTACAGACCTCCAGGTCTTCTATGGTTGGTATTGAGATTAAAGGCGTGTGTCTGCCATGCTGGCTGTGTCCTTGAACACACAGAGATCCGCCTAGCGCTGCCTCCCAAGTGCTGGGATTAAAGGCGTGCACCACTACCCCTCAGCTTCTGCTCTGGCTTGCTCTGACCTCAAGGCAACTTTATAAACATACAAATAAAATCACATTTCAATACAAATAAAATATCACTATATTTCCCCTTTTTCTATTTTAATAAAAAGAAAAAAAGAAAAAAGTTATAACTAATATAAGAAAAACTATATACAAAAGTACAATAACTATATATACCATATATACAAACATTAAATACCTAAACAATGTCTAATCCATTTGCATTTGACAAATTCAGAGAAAATAATTCCATTATCTATCCTATTTTGGTAAGTCCAAAATGTACCTGATTCACTTTCTATCCTAACTTACATTGCTAACAGAACTGTCTTATAACGTCTTTCAAATTTATACACTTACAGCTCTTACTGAGTTTTTCTGAAATCCTTAACAAAGATAATTATAACTATAACTAACTGATCTTCAACTCCCTCAGAGACCCAAGAAGGAAATAATACTACCTAAAAAAAAATAAAAACAGGAAATGCATGCAAGCAGCTTCCAAAAAAAAAAAAAAATGTGAGTTGACAGAAACAGCCAGCTGCCTGGACAGTCACCTGAGGTTTCTCCGCAGTGTTGGGGTATCATCTTCAGCCTATAGGCTTAGTATACTCTTTTGTGAACTAGGATGTATACAAGGTCAACAGTTTGACCTCACATTTGGTGAGAGCAGTCCATGTACCAGAAACACCTGAATTCCATTAGTGTCATGTCATGATTCAGGATTTTAAATTCTGGAAATTATTGATGAAAATCTTCTCTCAAAAACATCAATAATTTCGAGAGAAGATTTTTTAAAATATCAGAATTAAAGATGAAAGAGGGGACTTAACAGACAGAGGAACTCCAGAGAATCATGAAGACATACTTTTAAAACCTATACTCTGGAGGAGGAGGCTGGAGGGGTGGGAGGAGGGAAGAGGGGCATCTTTGATTGGTATGTAAAATGAATAAAAAATTTTTCTTAATAAAAAATAAGCTATACTCTACCTGTGTTGCCTCCTTTTATATCAACTTGACACAATCTGGAGTCATCAGAGAGGAAGGAGCCTCAACTGAGAAATTTCCTCTGTAAGATCCAGCTGTAAAGAATTTTCTTGACTAATGATTGATGGGGGAGGTCCCATCTAATTGCAGTTGGTGCTTTATCTAGGTTGGAGGTCCTGTGTTCTATAAGAAAGCAGGCTGAGTAAGCCATGCTGAGTAGACAGCACCCCTCCATGGCCTCTGTATCAGCTCCTGCCTCCAGGTTCCTGCCCTGTTTGAGTTCCTGTCCTTTCCTCCTTCAGTGGTGATCAGCTATGTGGAAGTGTAAGCTAAATAAACCCTTCCCCATCTTGTTTTTAGTCATGGTGGTTCATTACAACAATAGAAACCCTAACTAACATGTCACTAAATTGGAAAATCTAGAATAAATGGATAATTTTCTTGATATATACCACCTACAAATAAAGATTATATAAGCAATTTAAATAGGCCTATAACATCTAGTGAAATAGAAACAATAAGTAAAAGTCTCCCAAACCAAACAAGCCCAGGTCCAGATGGTTGGAGCCTAATGTAATACCATAATTTCAAAGAAAAGTTAATTTCAATACTTCTCAAATGGTATCAAAATAAAAAATTAAGAAGCATTGCCTGATTAATTTTATGACACAGTTACTCTGACACCCAACCAATATAAACACTCAAAAAGAAAGATAACTTCAGACTAATTTCCCGTATGAACATAGATGCAAAAATTCTCAATAAAATATTTGGAAACTGAAATCAAGAACACATAAAAAGATCATCTGCCATGTTCAAGTAGACTTCATCTCAAAAATTTAAGGATGGTTCAACATAAATAAATCAATAAATATAATCCCTCTAATAAACCTACTTAAAAACAAAAACTACATGACCATCTCATTAGATGAATTAGAGTCCCTTACCAAGATCCACACTTCTTCTAGACAAACTTCCTGGAGAGTTTAGGGGTCCAAGGGACATACTTAAATTAAATAAAGCCAATTTATAGCAGGCCTGTTGCCAACTTCAACTTTAATGGAGAGAAACTGAAAGAATTCCCATAAAATCAGGAACAATGCAGAGTTTTCCATTCTCTCCATACCAATTCAATATAGTACTTGAAATTAACTAGAACAATATTAGAACTGAAGGAGATAAAGGGAATAAAAATTGGAAGGGACCAATTCACTGAATCTTTATTTGTAGATGTTATTATAGCTTAAATTTGTAGCAATAACAATTACAACAAGAAAATACTACAGTTAAAGTACACTTCTAGTAAAATATCTAAATACAAAATTAAGCACACAAAACCAGTAGCCTTTGTGTACACAAATGACAAGTGTACCAAGCAAGAAATCAGGGAAATAACACATTTTATATAGCCTCAAAAGTGTTAACTATCTTAGAGTAACACTAAACAAGCAAGTGAAAGACTTCCATGACAAAACCAAACCAAATAAAACAAGAACAAAACTTGAAGGTATTGAAGAAGCAAATTGAAAATGATATCAGAAGAGGGAAAGATCCTCTATGATCATAATGACCACCCAACCAAAACAATCTAAAGAATAAATGAATTCTCCACCAAAATTCTTACACAATTTTTCACATTTCTGGAAAGGAAAATTTTCACCATCACATGGAACTAACAAACAAATAAGCAAACAAAAACCCAGGATAGCTAAAACAATCTTGAAAGATAAAAGAACTGCTAGGTGTATCAGCATCACTGATTTCAAGTTGTACAAGAGAGATATAATAATAAAAATGGCATGGTGTTGGCACAAAAATACCAATCAATGGAATAAAATTGAAGACCCAGAAATAAGTCCACATATATAGAGAAACTAATTTTTTATAAAGATGCTAGAAATATACACTGAAAATAAGACAGCATCTTCAACAAATTGTACTGGTCAAAATGAATGACTAGATATAGAAAAATGTAAATAGAAATGTCACCCTGCACAAAACCCAAATCCAAGAGATCAAAGACTTCAACATATAACCATATACACTGAATCTTAAAGAAGAGAAACTGAGGAATAGCCTAGAATTCATTGGCAAAGGAGATGACATTCTGAATAGAATGCCACTAGTGCAGGCACTAAGAACTACAATTAATAAATGAAATCTCATGAAGCTAAGAAGCTTCTGTATGGCCAAAGATACAATCATTTGAACAAAGTGGCAGACTACAGAATGGGAAAAGATTTTTAACAGCCAAACATCCAATAAAGGGGTAATATCCAAAATATAAAAAGAATTAAAAAATTAGATATCAAGAAAATAAATGTCCCAAATTAAAAATGGCATACAGATCTAAACAAAGACATGTCAAAAGAGAAAATACAAATAGCTGAGAAACAAAGAAATTATCAACAGCCTTAGTCATCAGGAAAAGTGAAAATCAAGATTATTTTATGATTTACTTTGATACCAACCAGAATGGCCAATATCAATATACTAGATGACAACTCATGATGGCAAAGATGTGGAGTAAGAGGAACACATCTATTGGTGATGGGAGTGCAAACTTGTATAGCCACCTGTGGTGGTTCCTCAGGAAGTTGGGAATCAATCTACCTTAAGAACCAGCTATACTCTTGGTCATATACCCAAGGGATGCTTCATCCTTCTGCAAAGCATTTGCTCAACAATGTTCATTAAAATAGCCAGAAGTTGGAAACCAACTAGATATCCATCAATAGATGAATAGATAAAAGAAAATGTGTTACATTTACGTAAAGGAATATTACTCAACAATTAAATAAATGAAATTTACAAGTAACTGAAAAATCTAGGTTAAATTATCCTGAATGAGGTATTTCAGATAAAGACAGACAAATATTTGCTTATATGCTAATGTTAGCTGTTATGTCATTGATGAGCAAGCTACAATGCATCTAATCACAGATATTGCATAGAGAGTGAAGGACTAATGGGGAGGGAGGGATCTCCCCAGGAAGTATATTTAGAATAGATAGTTATGGATGGATGAGGTTGGAGGTTGGATTGCGAGGATAAATCAGGAAAGAGGAGGGAAGAAGATGATGAAGGAGGGAATACAGGTAAGGGCAAATGAAAATCTTGTACTGAGAAGGGGTTACATATTATCAAGTATTTGGCCAAGGAGTTCTCATGGCTATTACCAAGGCTATTGGATGCTCTCCACAAATTGACAATAAGGTCCTATTATTAAAGATAACACCTATACAACTCATTGAACATGGAAAAAATGAACTCTAGAGCCTTCAGCCCTATGGATGATACTCAAAGGTACTCTGCACACTAACAAAGGATAAAACTAAACACCAACCCAGCTATAAACCCTCACATCTACATGAGTTACCTGTTTGCAAGACACATCAGTATAATAGTAGCACAAATATTAGTAATTTCCCAATATCTGGCTTGAGGTATGGCCGACCCATTGTAGTGGGTAGCCATTCCACCCTTGGCCTGAAAGTTCTAACCCCCATTGAGGCTTCGGTAATTGTCATACCTACAAGGTGGGGCTGAGAGAGGATGCTGAAGACACAGGATGCAGATGCGAGGGATCTTTTTGGTTCCTAGATCCTGGACGCTGGAGGTAGACCAAGCAGAGTTCTCTAGAGAACACCACTGGATTGTGCCATACCTTTGCCAGACCCTAAAACCTACCTATCCCTTCATTTTTAAGTTACCCTACAAAATAAACCTCCCTTTTAACTACATGGAATGGCCTTAATAATTTCATCAATAGCCCATTCCATAAAATGAAACTCATGCCCATCTCTGCTCAGGTGAACAAGAACCTGAAACTTGTTAACCCAGGAACCTAGAGGGAAACCATATACTATCATTCTGTTAAAGGAACAGAGCAATACAATGACTCTAAATGACATTCTACTATATTCATAGATCATTTCCTTAATTTTTCATCATCAGGACAACTTCCTCCTGCAGCAGATGGAACAAGAGGCCCACAACCACATAGTATGCAGAGAGTAAGAGACCTTGGAACACTCAGATACAAACAGGACCTCTCCATCAAATCTCTCCCATCATGGATCAGGGAATTCTGCAGAATAGGAAACAGAAAAAGTGTCAATCACAGGAGGAATGGAAGACACCAATGAATAAAAGCCTTCTAGACACAACAGGACTGGTACACATGTGAACTCACAGAAACTGAGGTAGTGTTCACAGAGCCTGCTTGGGTCTGCACCAGATGGGATCCTAGAGCTTCTCCTGCCCCAATTGAAGAAACTATTTCTGTATTGATAGCTGCTTGAAAATAAAAATTTAATTGTCTTAAAGGGAGTCTCACTAGGGGAACAATTCATTTTCAATGGTAGGCTGCATGCCCAGTAATAGATGGCCAACAGAAAATAAACTCAAACGCATCTTTAGAGGTTATTGGTTTCATAATGTTAAGTTAGGACTGTATTTATTGCTCTTTTTTTTAATTTCTATTTTACAGGTTCCTTACACGTACAATATGGTTTCCTGTTTTGTGTTTTTATTGGATTTCTGCATGCACAAAAATACGTGTCTTTTTATCTTTATGTGTTTCTTGTGCTTTTTCTTTTGATCTTTTTCTCATTTGTTTGTTTGGTTTGTTTTGACAAATTCTGATTTTTCATCTTTTTTATTAATCTTATTTTATTTTATTAGTATGCCTTACATGCCTGTTTGTTTTCTAATGAGGGAACTAAAGGGTTTGAAACCCAATGGGAAAGGGAGGTGGGGAGGAACTGTAAGGAGTTGGGAGAGGGGAAACTGTAATTGATATTCCGGCTTACACCTGTCAGAATGGCTAAGATCAATAACACAAGTGATAGCTAATCTCTCACATGGATATGAATGAAATGAGGGGATTATTCATCCTTTGCAGACAGGAGTGAAAATTTGCACAGTCAATACAGCAATCATTTTGGCATTTACTTGGAAGGTTGGGAGTCAGTCTATCTCAAGATCCAGCTATACTAATCATTCTTGGGTATATAAGGACACTTCTTCCTCCCACAAGGAGGACACTTTCTCAACCACATTCATTGCTTCATTATTTGTAATAGCCGCAAACTGATAACAACCTAGATGTCCCTCAACAGAAGAATGGATACAGAAGATGTGGCACACTTACACAATGAAGTATTACTCAGCTGTTAAAAAAAGACATCATAAAATCTGAAGGCAAATGGATGGAACTAGAAAAAAATTCTGAATGAGGTAACACATATCCAGAATAATAAATATAGAATGTATTCACTTATATGTAAATATTAGCCTTTAAATAAATAAATGATAATCAAGATACAATCCATACACCTGGAGATGTTAGGCATAATGGAAGGGTTTAGGTTGGACACAAGAATTTCCATGGGAGGGATAAATAGAATAGTCTTTATATGTAGAGTAGGGATGGGTGGGGATGGGAAGAAAAAGATAATATTGGGAGGGTGAGGGAAGACTAGGTAAAAGGAGAGAATTCAGGAGTGGACAACTGGAATTGAGGGGCATATGATGGATAATATGGAAACCTAGTGCAGTAGAAACTTCCTAAAAGACATGAAGATGATCCTAATGAGGTCTCCTAGTAATTGGTGAATATGGAGTCTCAACTGGCCATATCTTGCTCAGGTTGCCAGTAGTTGGACTGGGTTGCAATCAGTTGAGTTGTTGACCAAAAGGATCCCATGAAAATCTCCAAAGCACCCAGGATGTTGCTAAGACAATATGTTGCTCTCTGCCAAGTGACAGCAGGACCCCATTGCCCAGGAAAACACCCACACAACTCCTTTAGCATGGAGAAGTCCAGCTGCTACCTCCATGGAGTCTTTACCCACATGTTCTAGTGTCTTTGGTATGGGAAGGGACTCTGAATGCTACCAAAAGAGAAAATATAAACACCAATCCAGGATATAATATATGAGAAAATAACCTATTATCAGTGAAAGAAAAAAATTATTTTCAGCAAAAAAATAAATATAATTTTCAATGATAAGTAGATAAAATATTGTAAATATGTAGTAATTTTGTGATAGTTATTCAAATAATGTGACATCATGAACACTGAATGTAAAATAAATCTAAAGGAATAATGTCATTGGATAAAATGCAACCTAGTTTCAAGATCCATTGGAACCATACAAATAAGAATATCTCCCAGTGTAGAGCCTTCTGTTCAACAAACAGCCTTCATTCATTAAAGAGCAAAGCATACCTCCCTGCATTGCAAAGCTCATGTTATTCATGAAGGATTCCCAGACCATATTAACCATCATTTTACATGCAGCCTTATTGTAAGGGAGTCCATTTGTATTATCTGCCTGACTAAATTATGCCAGACACTCAGACTAGATATTTGGTACACATCCAGAACAAGAAAATCATTCTGAGTCCCAAACAGAAAAGGTAACAACTGTCTGCCAAAGAATAACATCTGTGTTCCCTCATAGCACAATCCCCACCGCAGTGAAAATGGGTACAATAGCCACTCTTCATCTGTTCCTATGCTAGTTCTAGAAAGATATGCAACATTTTTATGCTACTTCAAATAAAACCATCAGAGCATGTGCTCAGTCTTTCTTCTAGCAAAGTGAAACATGCTCCTTAGTGCCACATTTCATGTTCTCAACAGATGTATGATGCATTCCCCCTTTATCAAGACAATTTAATGTTTTAGTTTGCTAAGAAATTTTTAGTTATAGAATCAATAAATACCAACAATGTAAGTCTTGTCCCAAGGGATAGCATTAATTGTAAGCAATAGCTGTACTGAAAAAAAAAAAAAAACACTTTAACACAAAGAACTTGCTCCATTAACTATATCAATAAAGTCCTCTTACTTCCTTTATTCAGTTCTCATGATACAGAACTGGAAGGAACTTGAATATTTAGAGCATGAAACTTTCTTTCAACACACACACACACACACACACACACACACACACACACATACACACACACACACACACACACACACATACACATATACATATACACATACACATTATGAAATGATCAACATAATTATGCTGACTAGTATCTATCATGCAGAAGGCACCATGCAATTTTACAAAGGAGAAAAACAACCAACAGTCCTATGTAACTATGATGCCTATGAACCACAACAATGACCAGCAGGCCAAGATAACCCTTAGGGTGCATTAGTGGCATTAACCAACAGCTCTGATTGTAATTAAGTTCTGCTGAAGAGGTAAATCATGCCTAGTACTAGAAACCTAACCAACTACTCAAAGCTAGTACATTCATGGATCTTGGAGTTGAACCTACAATCACCATTCTAATAAAACAGTGTCTCTCTAAGTACATTCTAAATATTTGTCGTTAGACTCACAGATAAGCATTATCTTTATTCCTCATCAAGTAAACTTCCTTTTGAAACAGACAATGATTATTACAAAAACCCACAACTAATAAAAAAAAAAATCAGGTTTGTGGAGCTCATTCCCAACTGACACATCTGCTTTTCGACTACTGCAACCAAGGTCAGGGATAATTGCAGAAGTGGGTATGGATGTGTTGTAAGAGCCAGAGGAATGGGAAGTTTGCTGTGAGATCATGCATTCTAGAAATGTTGGCAACTACATCCATGAAGTCTTACCAGCATGGATGCCTAAATGTGACCTGAACACAGATGACACCATCAGATGTATTACCATCCTAAGTGGAGAGAGGGAATCTTAGGAGGCCCTAACTTAGACAAAAATGGCAGCAATCTAAGGTATGCTGAATAAATTTGAAAGAGAGCAAGGGGTGGGGTATACATGAGACAGTTTGGGGTGAGAGGAAAAAAAGGGAGAATGCCATAAATGTAATCTAAAAAGAATATTAAAAACATAAAACTCATGTGCTGCACACACACACACACACACACACACACACACACACACACACACACGTAGGAAATGGGGTGTCCAGCAGATACTGGGAGGGGGTGAGTATCTGCCTGAGTCTGCAGAGAACTGGGCCTTGTTCCACTGTGAGCCGGGAAATGTTGATGACTTGCCTACAGCAGCTTTTTGTCAGGATTGGTCTGCTGAGCCTCTGGTAGTCAGGGTGTCCTGTGCTTGTTGGTCTCCTGGGCAGACCTTTCAACTTCAGCTGCAGTTGTATTCCTTCTCCCAGGCCTTTTCTGTCACTTCTTGTCTTAGCTCAAGAATGAGTCATTTTGTCTAGAATGTTCTGTTTCTGCAAACACTTCCCAGGATGAGGGTAGAAGGCCTTCTACTTTCACTTTCAGTCTTTCCTTGTCTCCTCAGTCTCCTTCTAATTTTTCATTGTCAAAGCTAGGAAATGTCTAAATTCAATTTAAAAAAAATGTGAGCTCTATGTTTAAGTGTGGGTCTGATACTTTCCTTTAGGTAAAACTGGAAACCTCTGTACACTATCAGTGACGCAGATTGTTTGGCCCCTGAAGGGCCCTGATGGGAAACCTGGATCTAAGACATCTACACTTCTCATTTTAGCCTGAAAATGGTATCAGGATTAATGTATTTCCCATGATGATACCAGGGTTGCTACAGCTACCAAGATTATCCTTCTTATAAAGTTCTTTCGTGCTGGCTCCCCAGTCACCATTCCTCCAAGGTAAAGTCTATATATACATCTATGTATGACAGTGGTCCCTATCAGATTGCCTAAAATCCTGACAACAGAGAACACCAAATGCTTGAGCATATGGAGCCATAGGGACTTCTATTACTTGCTGTTAGAAGTACAAAACGGAACAGCTTCTTTGGAAGGTGGTTGGTCAGGTAATTGTATAGCTAAATATATTATTATGAGACAATATAGCAACTGTGTTCTCAGTTGCTACCTCACATAAAATGGAACCTACAGGGAAGTTGTCTAGAATTCATGAAAGATAGCCAGTCACCAGGGCTTCTGCCAGATCCACGAGAAGAAAAGAGCATAAGATTACAGAGTTATCTCTTCCAACCCAAAAGGGAGAAAGGAGTCTGGGGGCTATGGATCTCTTGGAGCTTTTAGCATGGCCTCCCCGCCAAAGAAGATCAATTACTTTGAAACCACTGGTGCCTACTATACATCCCAGTGATAATCATGATTGGTGACTACATTGAAACATACAATGTGTTAATGAGCTTTATCAGCTGTGATCTCACAGAACTTTATCAACTAATTTCTATCAAGGAGTTAAAGAAAGAAACATGTTCAATTGCTTCCTATTTTTTCCCCAGAATATATAATGGAGTTCTTGTCCCTTCATCAATAAAATATACAAAAGAAAAATGTCTGGAATCTTTACATGATTAATTAAAAAGCAAACACATTCAAAAAAAAGAAATAAACAAATATAAGGGATGGAAATTAATTTAGTGAGAAAATACTTACTTGCTATTTCAGAGACATTGGGTCCAATCCTTGATGCCACAAAATAAATATCTGAATAAATAGATATATTGTCAGTGACATATAGTATTGAAATAAACTGCTAGATGTATCAAGCTAATAAGAGGAATTTGTGAAATGGGTTTTGTTCAAAATTCTTAAATTATGAAATAATAAAATGTGTACAAAAAAAACCTAAGACAGAAATGTGCTTAGAATATTTGAGAAATATTATACTGTTCTTAGAATTACAGGGCATTACAGATGATTGAGCATTTGGAAGTAGGGTGTCAAGAAGGAGGGATATAAAGCACAAGGAAACAAATGCATAGTAGCAACGGGATGGTACAGGTGAACATAATGATGTAAAGAGTTTTCCTGTTTGTAAAATGTAACCAATCATAGTGTTTGTGGGATAATGTGTTAAAATTAAACCAGAAAAACTCTTTAACTCAAGGTTTTACTACAGTTCATGCCTAAACAGATATTTTTAATTCAAATCTGGTAATATTTTTAGCATATACAAATGTGTGTGTGTGTGTGTGTGTATATATATATATATATATATATATATATATATATATATATATACATATATAAAGTATATGTATATATATAGATATGCATATGTATATATGTATGTATGTATGAATGAATGTATGCATACACTCAAACATTGTATCATTTTATACTTATTTACAATTATATGGAAAAATTATGTGTACATATATGTGTGGAGTTAGAACACTCCAGCTTGTTGAAACCAAAGATCACTTAGAGATATTTGTAGAATAATTTGGCTAAGGATTTAAAGATGACAGGAATGTTTACAAAGAGATTTGGGGTCAGAGCATATAAATGATTTTAAGCAATGAACAATAATAAGGTAAATTTTGGTGTTTGATGAAAAGAAATTCTCTAAAACAGTAGTTTTACAAGATGATAGTAATCTCAAAATAATTAGATTTGACATCAAAAGATGGAGATGAAAAATGTTATTAGTAAGATAAAAATGGAAGTCATAGAAAGTGCAATGTTTTATGCATTAAAGAAACTATAAAGGTTAATTGAGTGCAAGAACTGGAGAAGACTATTAATGAATATGTAGAAATTCTATGAATATGAACATGGCTGAGAAGATAGATAATATTTGAGTCAAATGCCTACATTTTAAAAAATTCACATGTGGATCTCTCATTGAGTAAGGAGTTTAGAAATATTTCATAAGCATAGATAATATATGTGATTTACAAAGTAAGTTATTTAAGTTAAAAATTGATATGTAAAAATTAAATGACACATACACACACACACACACACACACACACACACACACACAAACAAACACACAGGAAGATTAAATTAGGTAATAGCATTCCTACAAAATATTTAGCTAAGGCCATAAAACTGATTAAAACTTCATAACTTTAATTTTATAAGAATATCAATAACACTAGGCAGCCAGTTCACAGGGGACAGGAAATAATGTGAAGTCTGTCCCTTACTTAGTGCTAGCCTCCCAGCGTCCAGTAGCCCATTTATGCAAATACAAAAGAAAACACTGAAAGGATTAAGCATGGTAGTTAAATATAACAGTGAGTGGAATATTTTCCCAGGTCAAAATCCACAGAACTTATTTTCTGATAATATATTAAACTGTATTACTTTGAAATTATTAAATTTAATCTTACCAGAATAGCCAAAAACCACATTACAGAAATGATGTACTCCAATACAAAAATCTATATTTTATTGATTCATCTACCTAAAATGCAGCTTTACTTCTATGTGGTATTCTATTATGTAGTAATTTAGACACAAATAGAATATCCATATGTTCCCTGGAGGTTTTGTAAGCCCTCTGGCTGAAATAGAACCTGTCAGAAGTAAATCAGCTCGTCTAATCCTCTATTATCTTATTTTTTTATGCTGCAGGAAGCAATTGATGGGAAATGCTTTAGAAACCATCCACACTCATTGTTTTGCGTTTCTTACATGAGCCACCAACCTAGAAAATTTGATTAAAAGGATAAAGCAACTAATTGGACAGTAAAAATAGTATTAGGAAAAACAGTATAGAGACTTCCTCTGCTCAGGTGACGGTCACACCAGTCAGATGAGCAGGTGAGTGACCTGCCTGCCAGCTGAACCACCCTATGCCCTAGATTCTGTTTCCAAATATCCATTCCTATGTCCCCACTCTCCCACCTCATCACCCCTGCTACTGCTGGGCCCTGTCCTCAACTCTGGTGGCCTTCCACTAACTCAGATATAGGTCATGCCAACCGAAGAACAGGTACAAGCCACACCAGACAAAACAGAGACTCATTGCTGACCAAAGATGATGTAGCTGCCAGAAGTCCAGCTCCCAACTTGGACAGAGACTTTAAGAAATTTAAGATGCTGACCAACAGAAGATTAGGCCACAAAGACTGGAAGACCAAAGAGGAAACAGAATCCAAGTCACAACATATCCACCCAACAAAGACAACTCGACCTACAGGAACAATCAGGAACTAGACCTACAATCAACCCAAATCCAAATGCATAAAAGCCATACAAGAAGACAATCAGCAATAGTCAGGGCAAGATGACAGCATCAGTGACCAGCTATCCTACAACAGGAAGACCTAAATATTCTAATCCAACAGAGCTGAAGCACAAGAAAATGACCTCAAAATCAACTTTATGAAGATGATAGGGGTCCTGAAAGAGCAAATTTAAAAATCCCTCAAAAATAAAGGAAAAAACAAAAATGGAAGAAATCAATAAATCCCTTCAAGAATGCCAAGAAATTCAAGAGAAAAAACAAACAAACAAGTGAAGGAAATTATTCCAGACCTAAAAATCAAAATAGAAGCAATAAAGAAAACACAATCTGAGGGAATTCTGAAATTGGAGAATCCAGGTAAGTGAATAGGAACTATAGACACCAACATCACCAACAAAATACAAGGGATGGAACAGAGAATCTCAGGTGTTGAAGATACAATGGAAGAAATAGATTCATTGGTCAAAGAAAATGTTAAATTTAAAAATCTCTTAAAATGAAATATCCAGGAATCTGGGACACTGTTAAAAGACCAAACCTAAGAATAATAGGAATAGAAGAAGGTGAATAATCCCAGTGCAAACTCCAGAAAATTTCTTTGTCTACTCCCCTGCTGGTGGGCAACTGGGCTGACTCCATATCTTGACTACTGTGAGCTTTGCTATAACACACACAGGTAGGCAGGTATCTCCATCACAGTCTGACTTTATCACTTTTTCTGTGTACCCTTAATGGGTATAACTAAGTCATATTGCCATTCTGTTTTGGGGAAAGCTCATTGCTGATTATAGTGTGTGTGTGTGTGTGTGTGTGTGTGTGTGTGTGTGTGTATGTGAGAGAGAGAGAGAGAGACAGAGAGAGACAGAGAGAGAGAGACAGAGAGAGAGAGAGAGAGAGAGAGAGACAGAGAGAGAGAGAGAAATGTCTTCAGGTGCCCACAGAGCTGAAAATATTGCATTGGGTCTTCTGAAACTATAGAGTGATAGATAGACTCTGGTAAGCTGCTTAACATGAGTGTTAGAGATGAACTTGGGTCCTCTGGAAGAACAGCAAGCACTTTTAACCACTGATCCATAGCTCTAGGCCTTTATTTAGGGTTTTTGTTATGAAGAAATAGTGAACTTTGTCAAAAGCCTTTCCCACATCTATTGGGTAATAATGTGATTTGTCCTTGAATCTATTAATATGATGTATTTGATTTATCGATTTGTGTATGGGTAACCAACCCTACCAACCCTGCATTTGAAGTACTGTTGGTCACAACAGATAATATTTATTAAGAATATTTAAATTCTGTGGCCCTACCACAGCCAAGATCTGGGTTTATATATGTAATTCCTGATACCACTGCAGTTCAGGCAAATACCAGAGGTCTGGGTTGTTACCTAAGGCCAGTTGGGGATCTGAGGGCCATGGTACAATTGGAGCCATATAGATCTGAGTGGCTTGCCTGCCATGAGGTACCATGGTGATGTTGAAGCCCAGGCAGCTGCCAAAGGTAGGTTCTGAGTTGATGTCTGCGGCTCATGATACCATCAAAGACAATTCCAATGCCAGAGTTCTAGGCCACCACCTGAGACCATGGCGTCTGAGGTCCACAATGCCACAGATGCCTTGCTTTTCTGAGTGATCTGCACTGCCTCCTGGGGCCATGGTATCCACTGAGGTCAGACTACTTCTGGGGACCATATTGGTTCCAAGGTCCAACACAGTCAGTGATGTGATGACCGTGGTCTGTGGTTCCACCAAAGGCTACATGGATGTCTAGGGTCTAGGATGCATCCTGTGGTCATGTTTGTGTCTGGAGGCCATGCTGCTACTGGGTCCACGGTATTGTCTAGGCCAGCGCTGCTGCCATGGGCCAGGTCTGGGTCTGTGGCTCTAATGCATCAAAGTTCTGAGTTGGTCCATGGTTCCTGAGAGCCATGACCTGCTGGAGTGCATGAAGGAACTGGTCCTTCAGGAACAATAACTGCATGATCTCCATGACTTGGGCAGTAACAGGATATCCAAGATGAGTTTCAATGAGGATCCAGTAATGATGGTATGCCACAGGCCTTGAACCAGACCGATGACTCATTGCAATGAACATTTTGCAGGTTACACTCGTTGGACAAAATCGGTATACTGAATGACAGACTATAGCTTCCAATGCCACTAGGATGATTAAAGAGGTGTTGAAACAATGGCAAAGTGAAATGAGCTTTTGTTTCTTTGTTTTGTTATTTTTAATTAATTTGGAGGGGCATACTGCATGCATGAGGGGTAGATATGAGGGACTAGGAGGTGAGTGGGACTTAGGTGCACAATGTGAAATTCCCAAAGAATCAAAAAAGAATTATGTTTTTGATTTTTTTAATTAATATTTAAATTAGACCACATCCCATCTCACACCTCTGGTGGAAGCCTTCCATCCCTTTGGAGGCCAGGCTAGCTCCCTGAAAAAGCAGGTAATCCCCCACACCATTGCACCACTGTGCCTGCCTAACACAACTCTAAATGTCTCTCATTTCCTTGTCACAATGTCCAGTCCCTCTTCACCCAGAGGCCAGGCCAGCATCATGACCCTCAGGGAAGACTTCTCCCAACCCTACCCTTTCTTACCCAATATAACTCCTACTCCAAGAGAAGCCAGGTCAGCATCTGAACCTCAGAAGACCACTGGCCAGATCAGAGGCCATGCACATACATAGCCAGAACTTCAGCCTAAAACTTGGTTAGCAACCCCCTGTTAGAACAGGTCATCAGAAGTCCAGTCTCCAGCTTGAGCAGAGACCTTCTACTCAACCACAGGCCATGGAATCCAGAAGACCAGAGAGGAAACAAAAAGTAAGGAAGAAAATATCCATCTAATATATACAAATCCAGAAATTGGCACCTAAAACTATAACCACTCCAAATCCAGATGCCTAAATGTAAGTGTAAGAACACAAACATGAACAGCCTAGGCAATATATCTCTGGTAGAGCCCAACCATGCTACTAGAGCAAGTCCTGAATATTCCAATACAACAGAAGCACAAGAAAATGATCTTAAAACCAGCTTTATGATGATGATAGGGGTCCATAAAGAGGAGATTTAAAAAACAAACAAACAAACAGACAAAAAACTCCCTTAAAAAGATCAAGAAAAAGACAACCAAAAAATTGGAGGAAATCAACAAATCTCTTAAAGAATGTCAAGAAAGCTAAGAAAAAAACAAAGACAAACAAACCAGTGAAGGGAGCTATTTTAAGACATGAAAATTAAAATAAAAGCAATAACGAAAACACCAACTGTGGTAATTCAGGAAGTAGAAATTATGGGTAAGCAAAAAAGGAACTTTAGAATTCAAGAGAAGAAAGAGAGAGTCTCAAGCATTAAAGATATAATAAAAGAAATAGATTTATAGGTCACAAAAAATGTTACATCTAAAAACTCTTAACACAAAACATTCTGGAAATCTGGGACACAATGAAAATACAAACCTAAGTATTGTAGGAATAAAAGAAGGAGAAGAATCCTGGCTCAAAAACAGAGAAATACATATTTAACAAAATCATAGAAGACAATTTCCCTAATATGGTGATACTTTATTTGTACTGAAATGTGATTTTATTTAAATGTTAATAAAAATAGTTGCCTGGGGATCAGAGCTAATAGCAAGCCATTGCGGAAGCCAGGTGGTAGTGGTATACACCTTTAATCCAGATCACATGACAGGCAGATCTCTGTGCATTTAAGGGTACAGCCAGCATGGCAGACACACACCTTTAACTTCAATACCAACCATAGAAGACCTGGAAGTCTGTACAGACAGGCAGTGACAAGGAGGTCATGTGGTTGGGTTTACAACCAATGAGAAGGCAGAACAGAAAGTCTATAAAAAGACAAACACACAGGAAGTAGGTCTCTTGCTGAGGAAAGGACAGGAGCGGCAGTGAAGGATAAGGTTTTTAGCTCTTAGCTATTACTCTGACCTCTTGGGATTTCATCTCTGCATTGTGTATATGTAACTGTCTTGTTAAATAAGAAACACAGAACCAATTATAGAGTTAAAAACCACGAGGTCAGAGCAAGAGCGGAAAACCTTACCCTTCACTGCTTCTGCTGTCCTTCCTCTCCACAAGAGACCTACTTCTGTGTGTCCTATCTTTTTTATAGACTTTCTTTTCTGTTTTCTCATTGGTTGTAAACCCAGCCACATGACCTCCTCGTCATTGCCTGTTTGTACAGACCTCCAGGTCTTCTATGGTTGGTATTGAGATTAAAGGTGTGTGTCTGCCATGCTGGCTGTGTCCTTGAACACACAGAGATCTACCTAGCTGTGCCTCCCAAGTGCTGGGATTAAAGGCGTGCACCACTACCACCCAGCTTCTGCTCTGGCTTGCTCTGACCTCAAGGCAACTTTATTAACATACAAATAAAATCACATTTCAATACAAATAAAATATCACTATAGCATTGGCTCTGTGTTTCTTATTTAACATGATGGTTACATCTACACCCTAACCTAAAGGACATAGCTATAAAGGTACAAGAGGCTTACAGAACACAAATAGCTTGGGTCAGAAAAGAATGTCCCTATCATATAATAATTAAAACACTAAACATACAGAAACAGAGAAAAAATATTAAAGGCTTCAAGGGGAAACAGCCATACCTATAAAGGCATACCTATACGATAATACCAGACTTCTCAATGGAGGCTCTAAAAGACAAAAGGTCCTGGACAGATGTCTTGCAGACTCTAAGAGATGATGGATGCTAGCCCAGACTACTATACCCAGCAAAGTTTTAATTACCATAGATGCAGAAAACAAGATATTTCATGACAAAGTCAAATTTAAACATTATATATCCACAAGTCCAGCCCTACAGAAGGTACTAGAATGAAACCTCCATCAAGGAAGTGAACTACACCACATAAACATAGGCAATAGATAATCTCACACCAGCAAATTCCAAAGGAAGGAAACACACATGCACACACACACACAGACATACACACACACACACACACACACACACACACACCCCTTCACCACCACCACCAACAGCATAGAAACAGAATTAAATAATTAGTGGTCATTAATAACTCAATAAAAATGGAGTTAACTTGCCAATAAAAAACAGGCTAGCAGAGTGGATTCAAAAACAGGATGCATTATTCTGCTGCATACAAGAAACACACTTCAACATCAAAGATAGACATTACATCAGAGTAAATGGTTGGGAAAAGATTTTCCTTCCTAAGAAGAAAACTGGTGTAGCTATTCTAATATTTAACAAGATAATCTTCAAAACTGTAATAATAATCAAAAGAGATAGAGAAGAGCATTTCATACTCATCAAATGAAAAAATCCACCAAGATGACATTTCAATTCTGAACATTGATGTCTCAATCTGAGGGCATCCACATTTGTACAAAAAAAACCCCCAAAACCAAAAACCAAAACAAAACAAAAAACAAACAACAACAATAAAAAATTAATAAAGCTTAAATCACACAGAGAACCTCACATATTAATTGTGGGAGATTTCAATACCCCACTCTCTCCCAACAGACAGGTCATCCAGGCAAAAACTAAACAGAGAAATAATGGAGATAACAGATATTATGTATCAACTGGAGCTCTCAAATATTTCCAGAGCATTTCACCCAAATAGAACAGAATATACCTTCTTCTCAGGACACATAGAATATTCTTCAAAATGGACCACATATTTGGTCACAAATCAAGTCTCAACAGATAGAAGAAAAATGCAATAATCCTGCAATCTATTAGACCAACATGGATTAAAGCTGGATATCAATAACAACAGAAATAACAGAAAGCCTACTAACACTTGGAAACTGAAAAACTACTGGATCAAGGCAGAAATAAAGGAAAAATTAAAGACTATCTAGAATTCAATGAAAATTAATGCACAACATACCCAAACTTATGGGACACAATGAAAATGGTACTAAAAGGAAAGATCATCATAATACTAAGTGCCTTCATAAAGAAACTGCAGAGATCTCATATTGACAACTTAAAAGCACACCTAAAAGATCTATAACCAAAAGAAGCTAGCATAACCAAGAGGAGTAGATGGCAGAAGTACCAAACTGAATGCTGATATTAATAAAAGAGAAATAATTAGTAATACTCCATTGTGTAAATATACCACATTTTCTTTATCCACTCTTCTGTTGAGGGACATCTACATTATTTCTAGGTTCTGGCTATTACTAATAATGCTGCTACAAACATAGTTGAACAAATGTCTTTCTGTTGTACATGTGCATCCTTTGGGTATATTCCAAAGAGTGATATTGCTGGATCATGAGGTAGATTGATTCTTAGTTTTCTGAGAAACCACCATACTGAAAATGGATTGAACTAGGAAAACCCATCCCGAGTGAGGTAAGCCAGACCCAAAATGACAAACATGGCATGTACCCACACATAAGTGGATATTATTGTAGATGAATTTCTAAACAGTCTTATTAAATAAGAAACACAGAGCCAAATACAGAGGTAGGAGCCATAAAGATCAGAGCAATAGATGCCAACTAACCATAGCTTACCACCTCACCATAGCTTCCCAAGAGAGAGCTTTCATCTTGTCTAACCTGTGTCTTTATTGCTTTCCTGTTCTGTCTTCTCATTGGCTCTAAGCCCAGCCACATCACTTCCTCCTCACTGCCTGTCTATACAGACCTCCACATCTCTATGTTTTGTACTGGGATTAAAGGTGTGTGTCACCATGGTTGGCTGTGTCCTTGAACACACAGATACTCTGCCTGACATGTGATTAGATTAAGGGCATGAACTGCCTAACTTCTATCTTTATGGCTATGACCTCTGATCTCTATGCAAACTTTATTTATTAACATACAAATAAAATACCACATTTTAGCACAAATAACAGAACATCCTACAGCATATTAGACATAATAAAGCAAAAGAAAACCAGGCTACTATCCACAGTCTCGGAGAAGCTAGGTAAAAAGGAGGACCCTAAGAGAGACATCCATGGATCCCCCAGGAAGGGATAATAGATCTCCTGAATAAGTTGGGAGAATGGGGGAGAAAAGGGGGGAGGCAAGGAAAGGTGGCAAGAGTACATGAGGGGAGGGATGTTGAGTTAGGGGAGGGACAAAGAGGGAGAGCAATGACAGAGATATCTTGATAGAGGGAGCCCTTATGGGGTTAGGGAAAAACCTGGTGCTAGGAAAATTCCCAGACACCCACAAGGATTAAACCAGCTAAGACTCCAAGCAATAGTAGAGAAGGTCCCTGAACTGCCCTTCCCCTGTAATCAGATTTATCGCTACCCTAATTGTCATCATAGAATCTTCATTCAGTGACTGATGGAAGCAGATGCAGAGATCCACAGCTAAGCACTAGGTGGAGCTCCCAGAGTCCACTTAAAGAGGGGGAGGAAGGATTATATGAGCAAAGAGATCAAGGTCATGATGGGGAAACCCACAGAGATAGCTGACCCAAGCTAGTTAGATCTCACTGAATCTGGACTGATAGCTGGAGAACCTGTATGGGACTCAACTATGCCCTCTGAATGTGGGTGACAGTTGTGTGGCTTGGGCAGTTTGTGGGGCCACTGACAGTGGGACCAGGATTTATCCTTTGTGCATGAACTAGCTTTTTGGAGTCCATTCCCTATGGAGGGATACCTTGCTCAGCCTTAATACGACAAGTGAGGCAGGGGAAGGTGAGGAGATCCAGAGGAAGGGATGGAGAGGGACTGTGGTTGTTATGTAAAATGAAAAATATTAAGTAAAAAAAGAGAGAGAACAAAGAAGAGTACAAAGAATCAATAAAATAAAGAGTTAGATCTTTGAGAAAATCAAAATATAGACAAACTCTTATCCGAACTAACGGACAAAGAGAGAATATCCAAATTAACAAAATCAGAAATGAAAGGAACATAACAACTGACACCAAGGAAATTCAAGAATCATTAGGTCATATTTCAAAAGCCTCTACTCCAAAAAAAAAAAAAAGTCTAAAAGACTTAGGACAGTTTTCTTGACAGATATTACTTCCAAACTTAAGTCAGGTTCAACTAAACAATTTAAATAGAGCTATAACCCCCAAGTAAATAGAAGCAGTTATCAAAATTCTCCCAACAAAGACAAAACAAAACAGAAACAAAAAAACTAGGGCCAGATGTGTAGCATAAATCCTGATTGGTCTTAATAAAAACCCGGAGTCAGATATTGGGGTGAAAGCTGAAAGATCAGAGAAGCAGAGCAACCAGCCATTAGAAAGACTTCTTACCTCAACCAACTCCTCACCCTGAAAGGAGCTTGAGCTCCTGTCTCCTCCTGCCTTATATTCTTCTCTCTGCCCAGACATATCACTTTCTGTCTCTGCCTCCCTAGTTCTGGGATTAAAGGTATGTGCCATAACTGGCTGGCTCTGTTTCTCTTTTATATTGGATCAATCTTGTGCAGCCCATGGTGGCCTTGAAATCACAGAGATCCATCTGCCTCTGTGTCCCAAGTGCTGGGGTTAAAGGTGTGTGCCACCACCAGGCAGTGGTGGCACATGCCTTTAATTCCAGCACTCAGGAGGCAGAGCCAGGCGGATATCTGTGAGTTCGAGGCCAGCCTGGTCTACAGAGTGAGATCCAGGACCAGCACCAAAACAACACAGAGAAACCCTGTCTCCAAAAACAAAACAATAAAAAAACAAAAAAACTAAAAACAAAAAAAAAGGTGTGTGCCACCACTGCCTGGCCTCTATGGCTAACTAGTGGCTTAGATCAGCACTCTGATCTTCAAGCAAGTTTTATTGTTAGTTCACAAAGTATCACTACACAGATGGTTTTAGCACAGAATTCTAGCATACTAACAAAGAAGAACTAGTGCCCTACATTTGTAAATCCCCACACCTTGGGTGCTTGATTTTTGACAAAGAAGCCAGAAATATTAAATGAAAAAAGAAAGCATCTTCAACAAATGGTGCTGATCTAACTATTTATCACTCTGCACAAGACTGAAGTCCAAGTGTATCAAAGACTTAAAAATAAAACTAAATACACTCAACCTAATAGAAGAGACATGGGGAATAGCCTTGAACACATGGGCACAGAAGACAACTTCCTTAAGATAACATCAATAGTGGGGGCACTAATATCAACAATTAACAAATGGGACCCCATGAAACTGAAAATCTTCTGTAAGGCAAAGGACACAGTGAATAGAACAAAAAGGCAACCCACAGAATAGGACAATATTTTCACCAACTCAACATCTGACAGATGGCTAATATCGAAACTATACAAATAACCCAGGTAACCTAGACATCAAACAATTAAATAATTCAAATGAAAATGAGGCACAAATCTAAACAGAGAATTCTCGACAGAGGAAATTCAAATGGCCCAGAAACACTTAAAGAAATGTTCATCATCATTAGCCCTGAGGGAAATGCAAATCAGAATGACTCTGAGATTCCATCTTACACCTGTCAGAATGGCTAAAATCAAAACACAAGTGACAGCTTATGCTATGGAGGATGTGAAACAAGGGGAACACTTTTTGCTCCCCATGGGAGTGCAAACTTATATAGCAACTTTGGAAATCAATATTGTGGTTTCTCAGAAAATTGGAAATCAATCTACCTCAAGATCCAAAAAATGGATAAAGAAATTATGTTACATATATACAAGGGAATATTACCCAGTTGTTAAAAACAATGACATCATGTAATTTGAAGGGAAATGGATGGAACTTGAAAAAAACCATCCTGAGTTATATAACCCAGACACAGAAAGACAAATATGGTATGTACTCACTTATACGTAGATATCAGTTGTAAAATAAAAAATAATCATACCATGGTCCACAAACTCAGAGAGACTAAGTAATGAGGAAGTGTTAAGGGAGATGACACAATCTCTCTGGGAAGGGGAAATAGAATAAATTTTGTGGGTTGTGTGGGACAGGGCGGGTTTGAAACAGGAGGAATCAGTGTGTGTTTTGTGGGGTAAAAGTTTGGAGAAGTGACTGGAATTGGGGGAATTTCCAGAGTGAGGTAGAAACCTAGTACAAAGGAAAGTCCATGGAATCTACAAGAGTAACCCTCACTGCCAGCTGACAACTGATATTCATAAGGTCGACACACCAGATGAATAACTTTCTGATGGAGGAACCTCATCAAACAAGGCTTACAAGGCCACAAACTATGAATGACTCTTTGCTTCTATCTGTAATTTTCTATGTGCTATCACAATTCTTCCCCAAACAGCTATGGGATTTTCCCACTGCCTGGACTAGTAGTGTGTTTTCTCCATGAATATACTGGGCACATTTGCCTATGGATTGTCAGGAAGATGATTTATCCTTGAGCTATATAATTTTGACTAAGATATTTTTCATAGTTAAGCCTTAACAAATTCCACAACAACAATAACTGTGAGAATCCTAGAAGCCTGGTTTTTTTTTTTTTTTTGTTGTTGTTGTTGTTGTTGTTGTTGTTGGGGTTTTTGTTGTTTATTTTTTGTTTGTTTGTTTGTTTGTTTAATCATTGTCTCATTCTGTCACAAAATGGCAATGTCTCCCCAGGTCTAGACAGCTACATACAATTAGCTGATTTTAAATTTCAGAGAAAAATCCAAATAGACTAAACGCACCTACAAGTGAATTTGTAAGATAAACCTCCACAGAAAATTCCCAAGGACAAATTCCCAGATGTCTAATTGTAGAACCAAGGTTAGGCACAAATCAACTTTGGTGACAGTTCCCTGCTTGCTAATGTCTGGCTGACAAAGACTTAACTCCCTACATATATTCCACAGCATTCACTGGGTACTGTGCTCCCAGCCTCAGGTTGCAGTCTGTATACCAGGAACTTTGCAGCTGAGTGTTGCCATGGTTACATGTAACTTTTTATTTATTTATTTTTTTCCTTCTGTAGGATGTATATAAAGGGATACAGAACAAAGAGAATTGGAAGGAGAACTTGAGAGAAATAAAGAGCATGATTACTGGTACATGTGTGAGTCTTATTCTCTCAGATTATTAAAATTATTCCTAAATCCTGTTACTTTGAAGGCTTAAGGAGTCAAGAGGAGTAGAGGGAAGAAGGGTCAAAGAGAGTAGAGGGGTCATGGACACCATGAAAACACTGGCCCACAGAATCAATTGATGGCAACTCATGGAGGTACACAGAGATCAAGGAGCCTGTAGGGGTATGACCTAGGTCCTCTGCATATGTGTCATGGCTGAATAGCTCGGTATTCTTGTGGAATTCCTAACAGTGGGAGCTTGAGTGGTCACTGACTCTTTTGTCTGCTTATGGGATCCCTTTCCTCCTACTGGGCTGTCTTGTCCAGCTTTGATGTCATAATATGTGCCTGATCTTATAACAGCAAATTATGGTGTGTTTAGTTGATGTTCTTGGGAAGCTACTTCTTTTCTGAAGGAAGGCAGAAGGGGCATATCTGGAGGAGAGAGGAGGTTGTGGGAGAGACTGGGGCAGAGGAGGGGAGAATCTGTGAACAGAATGAAATATATGAGAGAATAATAATTTAAAAAAGTGTACATCTTTATTTACATTTTAAAAAAGAGGTTCAGTTGCAACCGGTTCAACTGCCACTTTGATCTTTAGGCAAATTTAAGAACTCCTTGAAAGCTGATGTATTTTTTTAGTCACTAGAATAATACACTCATTAAAGAATATTAGTCTAAATTTTGTTACTGGATGTGAAATAAAAGTCTAAGACTACCTCCAACTGCTCCTACTAACTTGTAAATTTTTATAAAATATCAATGCACCCTAACAAAACTGTCTGGTTCAGTCAGTGTTGGAATTATAAAATACTAATTCTTTTTTATAAATTATAATGATCATTTAAAGGTGAATGTGTACATGCATATAAACATATGACTGCTGTAATATTTACTGATTTTGCTCTAAGATATGTCAGTGCAAGAAATATAGCTCTTATCCTCAAAGGAATAAGACATAGTTTATTCTGGAACAATTCTGAATGATCATGGCTTGGGAAGAGATTTAAGTTACCTCAACTTCCATGTTCCAATGGGGAATCAATTTCTTGAAGTTTTACATTTTAACAGAACGAAGAATATCATCTACTAAAGCAAGTTTAAAATACATTGGTGGGTACATAAGAGAGGTGGTGTCAGCAACATGGTAGAGGCTTTTCTCTAAGCTTAAGATGCTCTGTTGACAGTCTTAGATTTTTGGTTGGTAGAAGATAATGTCTTCTAAGTCAATTTATCCCAAAGGATTTTGTCTACTAATTATAATATGTATTTCTAACACAGAACTAAGCAAGGAATGGCTATTCCATGGGCTAAAGTTAGCCTTAAACAAGGTAATTAGCCTCTGACCTACTATCATTACTCTGAAATTGCCTCAAATGGGAAACTATTCATATGCATTGGAACTTTAGAACAAATAATGATCCACAACATGGATCTAAAACATAATCAGCATGGATCTATGGTTTTAACAATGAAATTATCCAGGTAAGAAAAATCTCAATATGAATATATTAGTATTTATGAATTTATATATTTAATAAGATTATATGTACACAATTGATAATATTGCTCAATTATCATAACACATAAAATTTAAGAACACTAATAAACTTGGCAGTGCTGGTGCACACCTTTAATTCTAGCACTTGGGAGGCAGAAGCAGTTGAGTTCGAGGCTAGCTTGGTCTATAGAGTGAGTTCCAGGATAGCCTGGTCTATAGAGTGAGTTCCAGAAGAGCCAAGGTTACATGAGGAAACCCTGTCTCAAAAAAAAAGAAAGAAAGAAAGAAAGAAAAAGAAAAAAAAACGTAATAAATACTTGTATGTTATCTGTCCATTAGGATCACATATATTAGACCAAGCATTTTTGCAATTAATTCATGTTTTGAAGTTTCAAGATTCATAACACATTTCCAACAGTATAGTCACAGTTATAGTTATGTTACAGTACTGAAGTTGAATTAACCATGAGACTAAAAGGAAAGTATTCTTCAAGTAAAAAAAAAAAAAAAAAAAAAAAAAAGCATGCTTGTTTTAAATTTTAAGCATATGAAAAATGAGCAAAGTTACTGCTGAGCTATCAGGTGGTACATGTCTGACACCAGCCTGAGACACCAAAACCAAAACACAACCAAACAAAACAAACCATTCTGTCTTTTCAAAACCTGGTGTTCAAAAATTCCTAAAGGAGCTTAAAATGTCTATAATAAAGGATTGTGCTAGTCTACAGGAGCGCACAATGACCCCAGGTGAAGATAATCACACAATTGCTTCCTAGAGCTTATAATTAACTTTGAAATTTACTGGTAGTTCTTCCCTGCTTAGTACAATGGCTGACTTGTAGTGTCTCAGAGCACAGACTATGAGTTGAGGATCTCATGAGATCACCAAGTAATTGGCAGCCTGGCTCTTTAGAATATGACAATATTCAGTCTGCACTCACATGGGTATTATCTGTTCCAAGCATCATTGTTTTTGAGCTGAGATGTCACAATCAGACATTTTTAAGCCTTAGCTGGCAACTGATGACATTGTTCAATAATTCTATTTTTTGGCCACGGGCAAGCTTCTGACACGAGGGAACTATATTTTAGAGCAATTCCAAACTGCACTACTCTACATTGTCATTTTACTCAGCATCTTCAACTCTTCCTCTGAATCCCCTTTCTCCAAAGGAGTGCTGAAAAGTTTATCAAGAATTTTATAACAAATATATCCATGTGAACAAAACAGAACAGCCATTGCAGATTCAATGATACTTTTGCTTCCAAGAAACATGTGGAAATAATTCTACTTCCTGATTTCCTAAATCTTTCTACCTCTAACCTTCCCCTGCCTTCTTTCCATACACTTTGCAAATTACTCAAGGGAAGGATCAATCAAAATATATAATATTATCCATGTCCTTGTTATTTGTGTATTCTGATGTTATTCAACTTAATCTGAAAAGTCAGTGTTACTAAGGAACCAATAAAAATACCTTTTTAAAGTTTATTTCTCTTTGCACAGCTTCATCATAGTTCAAACAAATGTCTAATTCATACTATATATATATATTGGATCGAGTATGTTTTGGGAAGAATCATAGATATTAAAAAGTATAACTTGAAGACAATGTTTTCATTGTATATTGACATACTCTATGGGAAAATGTTCTTCCTATTAAGGTAGTCAGTTTTCTACTTTAAATAAAGTATTCTTGTAATTTGAAACAATGAAAATAGAAGCAAAAGGTATTTGTTTCAGTTAAACAAGCCAGGCACGGGCAAATAAATAATAAACAATCACAGCTACATTGATGAGACACATATGGTGAGACCCATATTCAGGGTGGATCTTACACCTCACTTAAACTTTACTTAAAGCATGCACTCACATATTGATTCTAAATCTAGTCAACTTGATAGTTAAGATTAGCCATCCCAATACTTATGTGAAATCTAAAGACTTGCTTTCAGAAGCTTAGGGCAGAGTGTTATTTACCCAAATCTGAGGATAAAAGTACATGTAGGGATGGGGTGGGAGTGACTATGGGTATTAAGTTACTGTTGGAGCAGGATGGTCCAGAGTGCTCTTGAACAGTAGTATCACTATAGACGGTGACTGTACATCCAAATGCTCAACAGAATGATTCTAAAGATTTCTGTGATAAAGAAACGATAAGTATTTGAGAAGATATTTTATTTAACATATTTAAATTATCAAATATGTATCTATATATCAAAACAACCTGTTAGTCCAAGTAATCTAAGACTATTGTTATGGATCTTTGTTCTTTTTAAATTCTTTATTTAATTGAATATAAATTCTACAATATATCATGAACACAATCCCCATCCCTCCACTCCTCCTAGTTCCCTTCCACCTCTCCTTACTTCCAGATCCACTCGCCCTATTTCCCTTCAGAAAGGGGCAGGCTTCCAAGAGACAACAACCAAACATGATAAGAAAAGATACAATTAGACAAAGCAAAGGCCCTCATATGCTATGGAGCAATCTTTGTATACTATAAATATGTATTACTCTCATTGGTTAATAAAGAGCTGACTGGACTATAGCTGAATAGGAGAGATTGGGCAGGAGATCCAGACCAGAAGAATTATGGGAAGAAGAAGGGGGAAGTCAGAGGAGTCACTAGGAGACACAGAGGGAACAAGACATGCTAGAGGACAGGTAAATCCACAAACCACTTGGCAATACCTAGATTAATAGAAATGGTTTAACCTAAGTTGTAAGAGCTAGTTAGTAATAAACCTGAGTTATCAGCTGAGCATTGATAATTATAATAAGCCTCTTTGTGGTTACTTGGGAGCAGCTTGATGAACAGAAACTTCCACCTACACTCATATAAAGGTTGGAAAAAGCAACCAAATAGGACTAAAAGAGTCCAAAGAACAGGCAAAAGAGTTAGAGACTCACCCACTCCCACTATTAGGAGTTCCACAAACACAACAAGCTGAAAGCCACGGCACATATGCAGAGCACCTTGTGCAGGCTCACGCTTGCCATGTCAGTTTCTGTGAGTCCAGGTGAGCCCTGCTTAGTTAATTTAGTGGTCCATGTTCTCTTGGTGCCCTCCATCCCCTCTGACTCCTACAATCTTTTTCCCCCTGTTCTGTGGAGTTTCCTTATATCTTAGGGGAGGGACCCAATAGATACTTCCAATTTAGACTCTTTCTCAGTATAATGTCTGGCTGTGGGTCTTTGTACCTGTGCACATCTGCAGCTGAAGGAGGCCCCTAAGATGATGATTCCATAAGGCACCAATCAAATTTGTCTTTCTGAGTCTGAGTTATCTCACTCAGGATGATTTTTTTTTCTAGTTTTGCCTGAAAATTTTAATGATGCTATTTTTTAAACAGCTGAATATTATTCCATTGTGTAAATTACCACATTTTATCAGTTCTTCTGTTGAGGGGCATCTAGGTTGTTTCCAGATTCTGATTATTCTGATTAAAGACACAATGAACATAGTTGAGCAACTGTCTTTGTTGTAGGACAGAGCAAGTCTTTGGAGAGATAAATTGAAAAGGGTATCAGAAGATGGAAATAACTCAGTGCTCATGGATTGGTAGAACTAAAATAGTAAAAAATGGCTATGCTACAAAAAGCAATCTGTAGATTCAACACAATCCCATCAAAATTCCGACACTATTATTTACATATCTAGAAAGGACAATTCTTAACTTCATACGAAAATCATAAAACCCAGGATAGCTCAAAACAATCTTGAATAACAAAAGAACTGCTCAAGCTACCAGCATCCCTGATTTCAAGTTGTACTACAAAGCTATAGTAATAAAACTGTATGGTGTTGGCATAAAAATAGAAATGCTGATCAACAGAATTGAACTGAAGACCCAGACATAAATTCACAAACCTATGGATATCTGATCTTTTAATAAAATAAATCCAGAAATACATATTGGGGAAAGCAAGACAGTATTTGTAACAAATGATGCTGGTCTAACTGGATGTCAGATGGCAGCATGTAGAGGAATGCAAATAGATCCATATCTACCACCCTGGAAAAAACTCCAGCCCAAGTGGACTAAGGGCCTCTACATAAAACCAGACATATTGCACCTGATAGAAGTAAACATATTGGCACAAGAGACAACTTTCTCAATAGAACATCAGTAGTTCAGGCATTCATATCAACAATTAATAAATGGGAAGTGATGAAACTGAAAAAACTTTTGTAAGGCAAAGGACACTGTCAGTATGATGAACCAGCAGCCTACAGAATGGGAAATAATTTTCACCAACTCCACTGCCTGTAAGTGCTAATATCCAAAATATATAAAAAACTCAACTAACTAGATATCAACAAACCAAAGAATCCAATTCAAAAGTGGGGTACAGATCTAAAGAGAGAATTCTTAATAGAAGAATCTCAAATGGCTGAGACCACTTAAAGAAATACTCAACAGCTTTAGCCATCAGAAAAATTGCAAATCAAAAATTACTTTGAAATTCCATCTTACATATGTCAGAATGTCTAAGATCAATAACACAAGTGATGGCTTTTTCTGGTGAGGATGTGGTCAAGGGGAATATTTCTCCTTTGTGGTGAGAATACAAACTTGTATAGTCACTGTGAAAAATCAATATGGTAGTTCCTCAGAAAATTGGGTATCAGTCCACCTCAAAACCCAATTTTTTTCTTAATTTCAAAAACAATCCTACTTTCAATCATCAACGTATCCCAACTTTATATTTATTTTCACTTGTTTTTCATTAAAAAATTGTACTCTATTGTTGGATTTTTTTTGTATGTGGAGCTGAGGATCAAATCCAGGGTCTTGCTCTGGCTAGGCAAGCGCTCTACCACTGAGCTAAATCCCCAGACCCCTATTGTTGGATTTTATATGAAGCATTTCATAAATGCCTAGATTCAGCTACTTACATTCACTACCAAATTATTTTTGTTAGCACTTCCAGTCCTTGATTCTGTCCCTTTTATTTCTAACTACAGATCACTTAATTTAACTGGAAATTTGTGAATCAACATAGGCAATAAATAGACAGACGATAGATAGATGTAGTTCTTTTCATGATGAAAAGACTATATCTACTTTAATTCTCTCACACATTATAATCTGCATTCTGTTTAGATTTTATACATATAAAATGGAAACAGTGAAAACTAGACTTTAATTCTTTGGTATGTAGACAATTTCATCTGCATGGAAACTAAACTATTAGTTTGAAATGGAATATAATCTTTAAATGTCCAATATTTTAATTTACTTTTTCAAGTGAGAAATAAATCAATAGACTGGTGACAAATAGATAATTTTGTCATAGAAAAGGATGGGGGTCAAAAGATGATTCACTCAAATGTCAGATGTGCTAGGACTGCCATGTGGATAAGGACAAGTGATATTTCTGTTTGACATTACATTAAGTGGAAATAAATGCTGGCAAGGAGATTGTAATAATTTGAATCAGATACTGATTTTATCTCTTCACATATTCTTTTAGAGTATTTTTTGCTACATGATAGGCAGACGAATTTCACCTAAACTTTTGTCCTTAAAGTAAGACTTCTACGTCTGTAGGCTAAAGGAGTGTTATGTTTGAAGAATTCAGTTTCCTTCGAGGAAAGAAATCATTAAATGAAAAGATGAGGTGTATTCGGTGGGATCGTGGTGGTTTAGTAAGGATGAGTAATTTGAATTGAGTTTATATTTCTGTTTATTTGCTTAATTCAGTAAGTCTGCAACAGTATGCTGCTGTAGCAAAAGGTCATAATGTCACTGTACTAACTGAAACACTTCTGGGATATGCTACAGTTCCAATCCATAATCTAGCAGGATGCATACAAATTTCTCATGCAAGTTGCCTGTATGGTGGACTGACCAGTCTCACTTCAAAGCTTGTGAAAGCAAGAGAGTAGGCAGGTGATAGTGCCACTGTGTTTTCAAGTGATGTCTTTTGCCAAATAAATCAACCTCCCCTTTCAGCTTGTCCATAGTAGCTGTACCAGGAATAGCATCATCCTGAGAACAGTAGATTATGCATGGACTAGCAGTTCCCTAAATTCAGGAAAACTTGTTAAGAGAGCTAGATAAGAAGAAGCTAGGAAGGTTATAGCATTGATTATGCAATATTTGAGTCTCTGCTTTTTTAGTTCACTTGCAATGTCAGGAAACCAACTCCACCACTGTTGGCTGACTCTTAAGTCTCCAGTAATTTTCAACCACATGTACTAACCAGCGTTTTCTTTAAGTCAATACACTGGTTTGAGGCAGGAAGTGATTCATTCTCTTTGTCTAATTGGTGAGTTTTTGTTTTTGTTTTCATTTTTTTTTTTTTGCAATAAAGAGATGTATTTACCTTTGACACATTTTTATACTGATTAGTGTATAATTTTATAATTAATGAATCTGAGAAAAAAACAGTATTCCTTTCTGATTATTGGAATGCCAGTGTTCCAAACCACTCTTAAACAAGTGGGCTCATTAAATTGCAATATTGGATGTATTTTTTTTCAGAGAGAAATGAGTCTTCAAATAGCAATTTGTTGGACTGTGGTTTAAAAAAAAAAACAAGTAAAAAAATAGTGATTCTTCTGTGGTTTTCTGGGACAGCAGGAACTAGAAGTATCATAGGTCTTTCTAAAAAGAAAAAAAAAAGATGTACATTTTGAAGAAGGTTAATTGTAGTGCCTTCTTGCAGAAGTATTAATAGGTCTTAATTTTCAATGATATGCTCATTAAAGTTTCCAAAAGTCAAGGCAATTTGTTATGAAAGTTCTTATGAAATGCACCTTCTCTTCATCACCTTCAAAAATTGTTTGGGTTATTAAGTTATTAGTAATAATAATAGTAGCCTTTATACCTAGTTTTTGCTATTGTGCTAGTCAGGGTAACTATTGCTGTGAGAAACACCATAACCAAAGCAACATGGGGAGGAATGGGTTTATATGGTTTACTCTATGACAACATGGTTTGTCATCAAAGGAACTCAGGACAGGAACTAAAAGCATGTCAGGAACCTATAGACCAGAGCTGATGCAGAAGTCATGGAAGAGTGCTGCCTTCTGGCTTGCTTCTCATGGCATGCTCAGCCTGCTTTCTTATAGGAGCTTGAACAATATGCCCTGGGGTGGCCCCACCCACAATGAGCTGAGCCACTCCAAGTCATTCACTAACTAAGACATGCCATGCCCAATCTTATGGAGGCACAGTCTCAATTGAGACTCCCTCCTAGCCAACGACTCTAGCTTGTGTCAAGTTGACATAAACTAGCAAATACAGTTTTATTTATGTAATATTCCTATAACTTCCTCAAAACTCAGCACAACACATTAATATTCATTAAAATTGTAAGCAGGAAATAGACACAAATCTGTCATGTAGCATCCTGGAGTTCTATCAATTTCAACTCCTATCTCATACACACATTTTGTTAGCTTCAGTCCTGTATTTTCTCCAGTACACATTTCTTGCTTGTCACCATTTTGGTACCATTCCTCTCTTTTCATTTTTGTCTTGTAACTATCAGAATAGACGAATGCATGCTGTGACAAGAAAGATATTCAAAATATGAAATTGAGAAGACTATAAAGTTTGTACTACCACATACCATAGTTTCCACATGGATGGTTGATACATCCACAGAATCACTCAGAATTCAAGCGGGTCAGAGCAACACTAGTTATTTAATTTTGATTATTAAGTGATTTGATTCCTCCATTTTAGAAGGATAAATCCACAGATATTGAGAATCACAGGTGTATTAGTGGTTTAGTCAAAAAGTAACAAATCTACTTGGGTTTGAGTAATATGTCCTTCCTCCCATTGCCTGGGATGCTAGACCAACTAAGGGGCAAGGGGAATAAAACATTTCAAGAACACAACTGTCTTTGTCATCTCCATGCTTTCCTCTATTATTCTAGCAACTGAATTTCTGTGTTGGAAAAGGAGAATAATATTCTGGAGATTCATTTCTCTTTTGCTGCATCCCTGCTTGCATTTCCACACATTGCATGCTTCTTTATTCTCTGCTGGGCTTTTGAAATACTCTCCTGGTAATTGCATATAGATGTGAAAATTTCTTATTGCCTGTTGTAAAACTTTACTATTCTCATTGAACATCTCCAAGACCTCTGAAATATGGAAAAAAAAACCTCAAACCATACATTAAAATAAATGTTTAAAATGTGACCTTATTCTGAAAGTTGGAAACCACTTTTTTATTGCTGACTATTGTCTCTTGTGTCTGTGCCTCAGATGCCTCTGGACAAATTTAAAATCCTCCAGCAAAGGATAGGAGACATGAAGAAATATCACACTCTGGAGCTGGTTTTTCTTTATCTATGCTATACACAAAGTGTAGTTGATCACAACTTTTCCTGTCTATAACATGGTTTTCTATTAGTATAAACTTCTAAAATGTGCTGAGAAGAAACACCGAATTTAGGCAAAAAGTACATAGGGATTTAGACGATAGAGGTTTTGTTAGTGGGTTGTTTACATTTTAAAAGACTTGTTCCTGAATTTTTGTAAATGTCATTTGCTGATGCCTCTGATAAAATATGACCGGAAATAACATGCTTCTTAAATTTGAATCATAGAGGCTCCAAGAATGTGTGTTATGCTTTGAAAGCAAGCTGCACAGAAAAAAAAATAAGAGAAGAAGCTTGAATGCCTGCATCTAAGTTTTACTTCAAAAAACTAAACTCTGTGAAATAAGAAAGTAGCAGGGAAGGAAAAATGGCAGGTGTGCAAACTGATGGGGCTCCCCAACTGAAAAACAGGAAAGGCAACATTTCCAGCATCTGTTCTTTTCTATTACTTGGGATGTGGCTATCAAGGCAATATTCACTGGCAAATGGTTAATCGTTCATAGCCTTCTGGTCCTTAGTTCATTCATGAATTCGATGTCCCTGAACAAGCATAGCTTTCTGTGTATATGAGGACCAAACAGTTAGCGGCAGCTTGGTATCGTCTAGGAAAAGCCACCAAGTGACCCAATGCTCCTTGCCAACAATGGATCCTTAATTTGATTTTTCCATCTCAAACTATGACTGAAAAACTCCTCTTTTGACTATGCTGAGGAAGCACAGACTGAAAATGCCTATCAATAATGGTTTGAAACATATGACATTTGCCTTTTGGTATGTTGCTCACTTGTTTAAATTAATCACCCCAAACCATTTCATCCATCTTGCCACAGAAGACCGAATTTCTTTCTTCTATGTTCCAAACATTGGATATTGGGCAATGGGAAAGGTAGGAAAGAGTGAAGTTGGTAGCTATCCAGGCTTCAAAGTGATGTAGTAAATGATAGCTTACAAAGGGCAGAAAGGGAACTTGCTGTTAGTTAAGTGATCCAAGTATTGATAGGTTAATAATCAAAGGTTGGTTCTAATAACAATGCAGCACCCTAACTAGGATGACACTGAGGAACTTAGTATTGCGACTCAGTTTCTGATACTGTTTAATGGGACAGAAGAGTCAAGCTAAGTTGTCTCTCACAAGCATAAGGGGGGGGGGGGCTCATGGAATTTTTATTTGCATTTCTCTTATGTTTAAGGTATTAGTTGTTTGCTGTATATTTTCTTTGTGGTAAAGTGCTATTCAGTCTTTTGCCAAATTTTCATTTTTTAATAAGTTTTTGAAAATTAAATTAAATATAATGACAACATTTTGACATTCCTTTTATTCCTCCATTTCTTCCCATTTATACTCTCACCCTGTTCTCTTTATGAACTACAATAATCATCCCATGTACTCCTCCTTACTCTTTTTCAAACTATGGCATCTTTTCTTCATTAATTGTCACATATATGTGTATATGTAATATATTAATTCATTATTCTAAATGCTCAGTATATCTGCTCAGTCTGTATGTTACTAGATGTATGTTTACACAGCTGATAATTTGGTATTCCATAACCAATTTTATGTGTTCTTCCTGGAGGATGACTATTTTTTCTGCTCTCAGAATTTCTTAGTTGCCTATATGTCTCATGTAAGGTTGGGACCTCCTGGGCTGTCTTCCCACCTCATGCACATTAACATATCCATTGTTACTGTCCTTGTTCAGTTGAATTTTAGACAGTTATGTTGGTGAAACTTCATAGGTGTAGCTTCTGACATTTATAGAAGGCATACATGATTCCCTTGTTCCTCTTACTCTTACAGTCTTTCTGTTCCTTCTTCAGCAACGTTCCCTGAGCCTTAGAAGAAGGGTTGCCTTATAGATAAAGGTGGGCCTGGACTCCACAACTCTGCATTTTGATTGAATATAATTTCTGTAACAATCTTTGTCTGCTGGAAGGAGAAAGTTTCCTTGCTAAGAAATAAAGACGACACTTCATTTACAAACATTTACAATGCAGTTAAGAAGTAGCTGGTTTAGTAGAATAATAGCTGTAGTTTTAACTCTAAGATCCACAAATTAACTAGCACCTGGTATTTGACTAGGTTTCTGGTTTCAGGCATGATTTTCTTCTTGTTAAGTGGTCTTCAATCCAATTAGAGAGCTGCTGGTTACCACCAAGGTATGTGTGCTACTTCTGCACCCTGATATTATTGTTCCATATTGGTTGGTGCCATCATTCACGGGTGTTATAGCTGGGTAGGGATCTTTGATGCTTACTACTATAGAAGCTTTCACAGGGCCTTCTTGTACAATGAAAGCAATTCTTCAGTAGCAGGCTTCCAGATCATGTGAACTATGAGATGACTTGCCAGGCATTGGTGGCAGAAGCCTTTAATCCTAGCACTCATTTCAGGAGGCAGAGCCAGGTGGATTTCTGTGAGTTTGAGGCCAGCCTGGGCTACCAAGTGAGTTCTAGGACAGGCGCAAAGCTACACAGAGAAACCCTGTCTCGAAAAACCAAAAAACAAACAAACAAATAGAGGTGGCTGCAGTTACACGGACTCATGTTTGATAGTCCAAGTTTGTTCCTTTGGTCTACATGTGTGGACTTTGTGATATCTGGTTTTAGGATATTGTGTTTATAATTATGGCACTGTAATAGATCTTGAGATATGAGATTGCTGTTCTTCCAGCATTATTCTCCTTTGTTCAGGATTATTTTTCAATTCTGTTTTTTTCTGGTCCATGATAATTTTAATAGAGTTTGTTTTTATATTTCTGTGAAGAATGAAGAGGAGGTATTGATTGGAATTGCACTGAATCTGTGAATTCCTTTTGGTAAAAAGATGATTGTCACAATATTAATTCAACAAATTCATGAATATGGATGTCTTTCCATTTTCTAGGGTCTTTTCCTTCTTTGTCAGAGGTCTAATGTTTTCATTATAGAGTTATTTCAATTCTGTAGGTTTCATTCCTATATGTTTTATTTTCTTTGAGGCTATTGAGAATGGACATATGTCCATGATCTCTGTATATGTATGTTTGTTGGTGTATAGAAAAGTGATTGATTTGTGCAACTTGATTTTGTATTCTGCCACATTGCTGGATTTGTGTAACAAATCTAGAATTCTCTGGTTGGATTTTGGGGATCTGCTACACATGATATGTCATCTGCAAATAGGGATATTTTGACTTATTATATTGTTCTTTGTAGCCTTTCAATTACTTTCCGTGGCCTAATTGCTCCAACTAGTAAATCAAGTACAATAACTGAAAGAAGTGGGGATAGTCCACAGCCTTGTCTTACCAGTGATTTCAGTGATGTTGCTTTAAAATATCTCCACTTATTGTAAGATTGTCTATGGGCTTCTATAACATAGATGTTTTCATATTGAGATGTATTCCCTCTCGGCCTATTTTCTCTAGGACTTTTACCATGAAATCATGTTGAATTTTGCCAAAGGATTTTTATGCATCTATTGGAAAGATCATGAAGTATTTTCCTTTATGTTAGTATACATGATTAATTACATTTACTGACTTGTATATGTTGAACTATGCTTGAGTCTCAAGGATAAAAACAACTTGGTTATTCTGGATAATCATTTTGATATATATCAATACTTTTTTTGCAAATATTTTAAGTAGGAAGCAGTCTTGAATGTATTGGCACAAGAGATCACTTTCTAAATATAACACCAGTAGCACAGACACTGAGAGAAACAATCAATCAATGGGACCTACTGAAACTGAGAAGCTTTTGTAGAGCAAAGGAAATGGTCAAAAAAGAGAAATTGACAGCCTACAGAATGGGAAAAGGTCTTCACAACCCCACATCTGACAGAGGGCTGATATCCTGAATATAAAAAGAACTCAAGAAATTAGACATCAAAATGCCCAACAGTTCAATTAAGAAACGAGCTATAGAACTAAACAGAGGATTCTCAACAAAGGAAGCTCAAATGGCTGAAAGACATTTAAGGAATTGCTCAATATCCCTAATTTTCTGGGAAATGCAAATCAAAACAACTCTGAGATACCACCTTATACCTGTCAGAGTGGCTAAGATCAAAAACACAGAAGACAGCTTAGGCTGGAGAGAATGTGGAGCAAGGGGAACTCCCCTACACTGCTGGTGGGATTGCAAGCTTGTACACCCACTTTGGAAATAAATATGGTGCTTCCTTAGAAAATTGGGAATCCATCTCCCACAAGACCCAGCTTTAGCACTCTTGGGCATATACCCAAGGAATTCTCAATCATACCACAAGGGCATTTGCTCAGCTATGTTCATATCAGCATTGTTTGTAATAGCCAGAACCTGGAAACAACCTAGATGCCCTTCAACTGCAGAATGGATAAAGAAAATATGGTACATATACACAATGGAGTACTACTCAGCAGAGAAAAACAATGACATCATGAGGTTTGCAGGCAAATGGATGGATCTAGAAAAAAATCATCCTGAGTGAGGTAACCCAGACTCAGAAAGACAAACATGGTATGTACTCACTCATAGGAGGATACTAGATGTAAACAAAGATGACTAGACTGCTACACAACTCCAGGGAGGCTACCTAGAAAACGGGACCCTAGGAAAGACACAGGGATCACCCAATGACAGAGAAATGGATGAGATCTACATGAACAACCTGGACGACAGTGGGAGTAATGAAGGGCAAGTTTTTGAGGGAAAGTAAGCTTAGGGGAGCAGGAGATCCCAGCTGGATCAAGAACAGAAAGGGAGAATAAGGAATAACAGACCATGATAAATGAAGACCACTTCAGAACAGGAAGAAGCAAAGTGCTAGAGAGGTCCACAGAAATCTACAATGAAAGTCTGATAAATTCTGCTTCGAATTCATCTTTCTTTGGACTACTTTTAGTTAGAAGGCTTTTTACTACTATTTCAATCTCCTCTTTTGTTATTGGTCTATTTAGGTTATTGACTTTTTCTTGGCTTATTATTGGTGGTTTGCCTGAATCAAGAATAAAATGTTTGTTTCTTGTAGCTTGGCCAACTTAATGTACTACAGACCTTTTAAATCTCTCCTTATAATATTTTTACTTTCTTGTGGTGTTTGTTGTAAAGTAATCAGTGTCTAATAAATAGTGCATATTTTATGAAATTGGTTGCACCTGATTTGGGTGCATATATGTCTAGAATATTAATATCTTCTTAGTCAATATTATTCTCAGATTGTAGGGATCCCTCAAAAACCACCAGAGACTGAATCCATATGCAAGAGCAAGGAGCCTTTATTTAAGTCAAACTTGGGCTCTCCATCTCTCTGACACTGCTGTGAGAATAGAGAAACCCAAGCCCAGTAGGGTTAGGGATTTATCATAGCAGAAGTTGAGATGTTCAGGACTCTGATTGGCTGCCCTTTGTCTAGAGTTGTCTTGACAAAAGGGGATTGGTGTGTCCTGGGCTAAGAGAAACCTGATGATCTTATCTATGATGGTTGATACATTAGGTATTTGCTCCTTGGATGCTGATTGGCCCCTTCCTGAGTGGTGCCAATTTATGGCTTTTCTTAGAACTGAATGTTGCCTTGGAGTAAAACAAAAAACTAAGACCCACACACTAACTGGTTTATATTGAGCCTGTCATGGCAGCAGTGTGGCAGGTTGCCATGAGATCCATAGTTAACACTTCTATTGATTATAATGAAGTGTCCTTTTGCATCTTTTCCAATTTGTTTTAGTTTAAATTCTATTTTATCAGATATTTAGATAGGGATATGTGGAGTATGTGATGATTCTTGGTTCCATTTACTTGGAGTATTTTATTTCTCCTTTTGCCCTAAGGCTATGACTATTGTCAAAGCAAAACTGTGTTTCTTGTAGCCAATAGACTGATGGATTTTACTTTTGATCCGTTCAGTCAACTTGTGTCATTAGATTGGAGAACTGAGACCACTGATATTTAATGTTATTTCCTTGGAGTCAGGTGGTGCTATTGTTTGTTTGGTTGGTTTCTTTCCAGTGACATTTTGTATTTTAATGATATGGTTGGGTATTTCTTTCCCTAGTCTCTCTGCTATGCTATGTTCTTTACTCTCTTCAGTCCAAAGTACTGCTTCCTATATTTATCCTATTGCTGAAGATGTGACATACTTAAATAACAGAACTTGGAGATATCAAGCTGATTGTTATCCATACTGACCAGCTTTCATAGTGCTAGAAGTTTCTTTTCATGCTACTGGAGGAGAAAGACAACCACCAATATTACCCATCTTAGAAATCTTAGGTACAATATGACTGGCCTAGCAAGACAAGTCAATTGGTGTAATAGTGGCATAAACGTCATGGGAGTTGCATTTGGTATTTTGAGATAAGGGCCTGCAATGTAGTTCAAGCTAGTCTTAAACTGAAAATATTCATGCCTCTGTCTGTGTGGGAATTTATGAAGGCCTGCACCACCAAAACCAGTGCAAACACCCCATCTTTAAAATGCTATAAACTGTGTCTCAACATCTTTGATTCCCCTCAGTAGGATGAAAGGACTTTTACCATAAAAATTATTAAAGAGAAATTATTCTATAAAATAGAAAAGAAAAGAATACATTCAAAGACTTTTTATGAAGCTAGTGTTAACTGGATACTTAAACCCGAAAAAGATAGAATAAAAACAAAATTATAGCTAGATCTCCCTGATGAAAATACTCATAATAGCTAAATATAGTTCAGTTCTTTCCTTTTCTGAGTATGAAACTACTGAAACCAAATTTAACATTTCTACCTCTATGTGGAATTCCATATCTATAATAGGATAGGGATACTGGCAAAACCAGTTAAATATTCATATATTTATGACTTAGCTCTAGAGAAAAGTAATTTAATAATTGCAAAAATACCAATAATCACTAACAAAATTTGTATAACTGGATTTAATACATGACCATGTATACATTTTTAGAAATAGTTACCATTCCTATATAATTTTGCAACAACAGAAATTAAGCAGTGAAGAAACCCTTTTGGCCCAAACCATAGAAAGTCTCTTTGAACAGTAAGTATTTCATTGCTTTATTTAAGATGATGGGAAACATGAGTTGGGTTAACCAACTTTAGCTCTGCTATCATGTTTTTCTGTTTATCTATTTTGTCTTTGTGCATCTTTTTGATGACTTCATAGTTAAAGAGTTTAATTTACTGGTTATTATACTGGCCACTAAAAAGCATAAAATATTTTTCTTCTTGGAGACTCAGACTTATAGTAGAAAAGCTTGTAATCATGCTTGTATAAATGATCCTTATTTATCCCAAGGAGTTTTCATCACAATGCATGTTTCACTTGTGAAAATATTTGACAATATTTCTAAAGCTTATTAAATAACTAAAAAATGATAAATTTTATTCAATCTACAACCAGAAGGCTAATACAAATATTAATAACATCCATAAATCAATATTTAATGAAATATCCCTGCTACATTTTATGATATCAATTTCTTTATGGTATAAAAATTAAATACTAAAATGGGTTCCATTTTTAATAATTATATAAAAATGTATCTATATACTTCATAGCCTTATACTTTATTTTCTTGAATTACAAAGAAGAATCTTTTTTCCTGCTTGAGTTTCTGTTTATTTTAACTAAATGTCAAGATGTAGATAGTAACATATAAAACAATTGCTATTTTTACCACATTATTGCATTTACAGATATAGATAATTTACTTTTTTTAAATCACTGTTTTCTTTTATTTCAAAATATTCTTTATTCAAAAAGCTCTTTTTAATATTTCTTATTTTTTCATATGATGTGATTTAATAACAAATGCATAAGTTGCTTGTCTTTCTTGGACTACGCAACTAATCCCAATAAAGTTTGAAGGGACCTGTAAAAAGAACTGACATTCAAAATATGAATGGAAATTTCTTCTACTAAGGTCTGAGAGTTTATTTTGTGTTCTATGCATAAACTGAGCTGAAATCCACTCACTAATATGAGTGGAATTTGCCATTCAAAGGAACTAGGAATAACATATTTGAAGTTTAATTTGATACTCAAAGTCAGATATTGTCTAAAGAAACTGGGTAGTTATTATTCTTGCATCTATTATTTTATCTATAAAGTGAAGCAATTATACCAACTATGCTAATGTGTTATAATAATTAGGTTAGACAATGAACATATAATATCATGTTCTGACATGTAAGTGGCAATCAAAAAAATTACTATTGTAAATGTTTAGAATGCACTGTGGACAATCATATGAGAATGTAAATTTATTGCTGCTGCAGGAAATTTGCAAATCCTGACAGACAGTGTTTTCTGCAGAGTCTAGTATTAAATATACACATCTATTTTTAAATTACTTTGTTTTGTTTTTGTGTATTGGACAAGCATCACAGTACATATACTTGACCTACCTCAGAAATCTCCAGGTACTTTCTCAGTTACCTCCCCTACAGTTGATGTTTATAATATTTATAAAATGAAATACTCCTGTTTTTCCATTTGCAAATTGAAGTTATACTAGCAACATAAAAATAGAATATTTGAAAAAAGTTAGTGTGATAAATATGGCTAGTGGACAGCATAGTTATGAAAAAAGAATATAATAAATAAGAATGACAATATACTGCACTAAATATGCCACTGAACATATTTATATATTTTTAAATAGTATTTAAAAGGTTAGAAGAGTAAAATCAGAAAACATATGTCAAAATATTCTGCAAACTATAGAAGACAATAATTATCATGGAACATAAACAGAAGTTGGCTCAGGAATGATCTACTTCTGAGAAATTGCCCAGATCTAAACATTAACAATTAAAGTTGGTCAGACTTAGGAAATGAATACAAACTGGTGGAGGGATGCTACTCTAATCTAGAAGGAGTCCAACAGTGTTAAAAAGAGTTACAGAAGCTATGGACAAGGTCATAATGATTCATATGTAGGTTATATGATTGGATGTAGACTTTAACCAGTTGAAATTCATAACAATTTCCAGTATTTGTTTATCTCGTTTTGGTTTTTTATTGTATTGTTCTAGCACATCTTCAGCTTATGAAAATTTCTCCTTAAAACAATTCTATTATTTTAGCAAATCATTTCCCATGTTGTTTTCTTCACCTTAAATTTGGGGGATATTCCATGCCTGCTCTGGTTTTATGTTTCCCCAAACTACAACACTGCACACATTTGATTTGTTTAACTGACTTGTGATCTGAATATTATAGAGTTTAAAGTGATGAAATCATTTCACTCCTGAGTTGAAGTGCATTCCTTTCCTGCTTTCATGCAACTGTACGGAGATTCCAACAGGACATTTTATGCTGAATTTACACTACATAGCCATGCAAATTCAAATTAATTTTTACTTACTAGCTGATAAAAATGATCAAGGAGTTCATGAAGATACAACTTGGGTAAATCATAAAGAAAATTCTTGAAACTTAATATTTGTACAATGTCATCTTGTTCCATTAATCATTAATGTTTTTGTATAAGATCTTTGTAATTACTCTAGTAAATTAGATCATATAATTATTTTCATTTTAGTTAGTAGATTTTGAGTTTGTGCAATGGGAGCTATTTTTCTTTTTTTTTATATTACTACTGTTTTATCTAATGAGTGACGATGATATGTACCAATGCTTAGTAAGTATTAAAAAATCATACTTTCTATGAAGAAAATAAACCATATACTTCATTTATAAGTTATATAACTAATAATAATTAAAGAATATAATTTATGCAATGACGCTCAAGTTGTTTAGTTTTAAAACAGTTCAGATAATTTGTAAATTGTGTATGTTCATTTACTCAGCCACATTGCACATCATCGTATCTATATCTAATCACATGCCAGCAGTTATAACTGAAACTGTTAAGTAAATTGAAAGTACATAATCATTTCCTACCATAGATATAAAAGCTAAATAATAAGCATATACATAAATAATTTTAATATATGTTAGTTTTAGAAAATACCAATTTAACCATGGAGTTAAAAAAAATCATGGAGTTTTGGGTTTTGTTTGTTTGGGAGACCTCCACTTGCATTCCTTAGATAGAAGGCTAGACAAATCAGGTAACCGAAGTGACAACCTTGGTGCTTTATTAAGACAGATGTCCTCCCTACGATGACATGAACACACAAATGACAATGTTAAACATTTTGAATAAAAATTTTGCCTTGATTAAGTTTAGCATCTTGATGGATAAGTATCATTGGTTCTGTTTGATTATGAGAATAGCCTTTATTGGCTGAGGAATTTCTCCAGCCTAAATGAGAAAGTAGAAAAAAATGGGAACGGGGCTTTACTTGGGGGAAAGCAAATCAATACAGAAGAAGAGAAAGGGAGAAGGGAAAAACCAAACCAAAGATGTTCAATAAAGTGTCAAGGAATTTTATTATTTTATAATGCCTTAAAATTATACACAATACATACAAGTTTATGTTCATACACACAGATATGCAGAAACAGAGAAAGAGTGTCAGGGAGAGAGATTAAAGAAGTTATGTCATTTGAGCTGATAGGAATACATGTAACAATGATAATTGAAATGTGGTCATTAATGAAAGTGAGTGGAATAAACAGGAAGGGCTGGAGAGAGGACGTCTGGGGAGATTCAAGGAGGATAAGGATGGAAAGAAGTGATAAAATTATATTTTGATTAAAATTAAAATATTTATTAAAAATATCAAGGGTTCTTATCAGAAATATTTTTCATTATTATTACTAGGCTTTCTGTCTTTACATAGTGGCCACAACAATTTTCCAGCTTTTTCAAAGTAAATTACTAAGAAACACCTTGAACACTTAAAAATTTTAACAAAAAAAAATCCTCATTATTCCTACTCTCTAATACAAAAATCTAAGAAGCCAAAAGGAAAATTAATTTCCAAATCAATTTTCAAAGTTGTTCCTTGAGTTTGACCAAGTCTCACTAGAAAAAAAAAATAAGATAAATACTCTGTATACAGACTGATAAGGACAGCAATAAACAGACAGGGTTGTTAAAAATTATGTATAAACAGAACAAAATACATTATACCAAATGATTTTAAGGCCATTTTCAAGTGTGTTATACAACTTCTGTGTTCTCAAATAAGTCACCAAGAAAATAACCTTGAAGATGCCTTTAATCGGAAGAGAAATGCTATGCACTTCATTTAGTTTCCTCTCTTTTAGCTGAAATTACACATATGAAGAAAGCCATCTGTAGTTGAATGTTTTCCTGTGTTCTGTAGATGCTTGATCCCAAGTAAACACGCATGGGCTTATATTAATTATAAACTGTTTGGTCTATGGCTCAGGCTTATTGCCAGCTAGCTATTACATCTCAATTAACCCATTTCTACTAATCTATAGATTTCCATGTAGCCGTGGCATCACTGGTCTGCTAGCATCTTGCTCCTTGGGTAGCTGCATGGTGTCTGCCCATGGTTCTGCCCTTCTTCTCCCTGTCCCTCTGCTTGGATTTCACATGTGGCTCTAATCCTGCCTTACCATAGGCCAAAGCAGCTTTATTTATTAACCAATGGGATCAACATATATTCACAGCATACAGAAAGACCATCACACAGCAGCCATCACTCATCCTCTATAATCTGATGGAATTGTCACTAATTTCCAGGTCTATGGAAGTAAATGAAAAACACAATGGAAGCTGTAGTATACCTTTAAAGCAAAAATAACATGCTTGAAAAACACATTTGAGAACTCTTCCCTGCCTAAGTGCCATTGGATGGCATATTTAAGACCTATGTGAGACAAAAATTACAGCATGTCCTGGGAATTACTCTGTATGAGGCACAAGTTGGACACACCATGAAACTTGATAAAAATGTGCTATAATTGTCAGTAAGTAAATCAATCCAGAATGTAAATTCCAATTCTTACCTGTTACCACCAGGGTTTATGTAGGATATGCTGTTGACAAACTCAATAAGTGATATATAGTACCCATTTATCATAAAATGATTGAAAATATTCTTTTTATGATTATTTATTTTTTTTTCCTTTTACATACCAATCCCTGTTCCCCTTACATCCTCTTCTCCCACTCCCCATACATAACCTAATACAAGCCCTGTTCCCTCCTTATAGAGGGTAAGACCTTCCTTGGTTAGTCAAAATAAGCTGGCATAACAAGTTGGGGCGGGACCTAGCCCTTTTCCCTTCATCAAGGCTAAGTAAGGCATTGCACCATAAGGAATGGACTCTAATCAGTCAGTTCATGTACCCAGAATAAGTCCTGATCCCATTGTCAGGGAACCCACAAACACATCAAGTCAAAGAACTTTCAGTCACATTCAGAGGGCCTACTTCAGTACCAGGCAGGCTCCCCAGCTGTTAGTCTAGAGTCCATAAGCTGCCATTAGCTTGGGTCTGCTATTTTTGTGTTTTTTTTTTTCCTATTAAGGGGATGGGGAGAAATCTGCAGCTAGGAAAAACCCCAGGAACTCACAAGATTGTCTCCAGCTAAGACTCATAGCAATAGTGGAGAGGGTGCTTGAACTAGACTTCCCCTGTACTCAGATTGGTTACTACCCTAATTGTCATCATAGAAGCATTAACTGATGGAAACAGATGCAGAGACACACAGATAAGCACTTGGCCAAGATCCTGGAGTTCAGTTGAAAGGAGGGAAAAAGGAGTATAAGAGAGCAAGGGGGTCAGAATCATGACTAAAATATTTTTAAATACAATATGCTTCAATAACAGGTAAAAGAGAATGAAGATACTTTTCATGCTAAAGGCTTAAAGTATTACAATTGCAAGAAAATATCCAACATATATATTCTGGGTATGTAAACATTTATCTCCAGAAAAAAATAATTAAATCTAAGTTATATTCATATTAATATAATAAGATGTGATTATGTTCTAGAAATAAAGAGAAAATGAAAGAAAAGTTTATTTAGGTGGCAAATCATTTGATACAATCAGAAAGTCCTAATGATTTCAAATATACCACTAATGTTTGTTAGAAAATGTTATGGCATAACTACTACTGTAATATAAAAATATTCTTCTATTCACAAAAACTTTTAAATTGACATCAATGCTCTGAATGAACAGAATTAAAACACACACACACATAAATATATACATATACAAATACATGTGTTCACACACATAAACAGAATATACACATACACACACACACACACACACACACACACACACACACACACACACTGACACACATACACACATACAGATTCCCTCATTCTAGCCTAGCCCACTTCCACCATCATGGGACTCTTTCTCTTGTTGTGGATCCAGGGTCCAGAGTCCCCCTAGTTCTTCCCAACCACCCCTTCCAGCCAGTCTTTCTTGCCTGCCATTTATTTCTGACTCCTGGTTGATGCACAGAAAATCTCCCTACCAGGGACACACTGCTGCCATACTCCACTAACGCTTTTATCCTCCTTCCTCTACTCTATTCACATCTCTCCAGAGAATTATACTCAAATCCACAGTCGTTGTCTGTCTCAGCCCCTCCTCCCAGGCCACTTTCATCCCCTTAGGACTTGGTGTCTTTGCGCAGACTCATGGTCCAAGGTCCCCCTACTTCTTCACTGCCAGCTTTTCAGTAATATCATCTAGCCATATCTATTCCCTTATGGCTCTCTGTGGATCCCCAGAACCATTCTTCCAGCAGGGACCCACAGCCACCCACATCACTGGGAAGTAGGAGTCTCACAACTACACTTGGCTTGTACCCAGAGTGGGCCACAAAAATACATGGACAGAATGCCCACCCAAGAAAACCAAGGCAAGATATAAGCACTTCAAATGTTCTAACCTCAGGTGCCCAGATCCCAGCAGTAAAACACAAACACATATAACCAAGACAACATGCCTCTTCTATAAGCCAGCAACCCTTTATTGTACTAGGATCTGAGAAAGCAAATTTAACTGGAGCACAAGGAGCTTCAAAATTATAAATATGTTCAAGGACTATCAGAAAAAGGTGCAAGAATGGAGCTATAGCCAGGCAGTGGTGGCACACGCCTTAAATCCCAGCACTCTGGAGGCAGAGGCAGGCAGATCTCTGTGAGTTCGAGGCCAGCCTCAGTTACAGAATGAGTTCCAGGAAAAGCACAGAGCTACACAGAGAAACTATGTATTTAAAAAATGGAGCTGTGTGAGGAAAATTCTGAGAACTTGTGAGAAAACTCTAAGAAAAGCAAGGCAAGAGTCTTGTAATCTTGTTGCTTCTAAGTATGGTTTTGTTATTGGAATGTACTTTTGTGTAGTAAATAGGAATAGATTTCTTCCTCCTCCTCCTCCTCCTCCTCCTCCTCCTCCTCCTCCTCCTCCTCCTCCTCTTCCATTCTCCTCCTCCTTCTTCTTCTTTTTCTGATGTTTCCAAGAGGTGTTGTCCTGGTGACTCTATACAGTCTGAACTCATGCGACCTTGCCTTTGTGACTGTAGTCCAGCTTGTATTTTTGTGAACTTTGCACATGTGACCTTGTTTATTCCTCAGAATATAAATTGTTTGATGCTCTGAGTAAAGTTAGTTTTTGCATGTGACTTTATCTGCTTCATATTGTAGCTCCACTCTTCTAGGTTCATGCTGCCAACTAGAGCTGCAATGAAGGACCTTGTAGAGAACATGAGGAAATGCCTTAATGAAGACTCTGAAAAGACAAACAGTCAGATGGAATAATGACAATTCAAGACATGAAAGTAGAATATAAGGAAGAAACAGAATTAATAAAGAAAAGCCAAACTGAAGTAATACTGGAAATACACTTAGGAAGTGAAACAAGAATCTGAGAGCAAAACCTCACAAATTGAATAAAAGATGAGTAACAAAGAACTTCAGGCATTGAAGATGAAGTAGAAGAAATGGATAGCTCAGTCAAAGAAAATGTTAAATCTAAGCAACAACAACAACAAAAAGATCAAAGCACTAAACGTAACAGGAAATCTGGAACACCATGAAGATAGCAAATCTACAAATTATAGGTATAAAATGGAGGAGAAAAAACACAAATCAAAGATATGGCATATATTTTAAACAAATAAATACAAGAAAACTCCCCATTTCAAAAAAAGCAAGGCCTATCAAGGTACAAGAAGGATACAGAACACCAAACAGACAAGACCAGAAAAGAATCTCCCTGTGATATGTGATTAGCAAAACACTAAATATTCAGATTAAAGTTTATTAAAAACTACAGGAGAAAAAGATCAAGTTACATGTAAAGTCAGGCCCATTAGAATAACTGACTTATCAATGGAGACTCTAAAAGGCAATGGGCCTGTATGGATGTTCTACAGGATCTGAGAAACCACAGAATTCAGCCAAAACTATTACAACAAGCTAAACTATCATTCACAATAAATGGTTAAAGAAAAACAAATTTAAGTCATTTCTGTCTTTCAATCAAGCTTACAGAAGGCAAGAGAAGGAAGACTTCAGTCTGAAGAGAAGGTTAATTAGACCCAAGGGGACACAAGAGATAAACAATTCCAAACTTGTTAATCAAAGTAGCATGGGATGAAACCACAATAAATTAATAGAAAATTATGAACACTTCTCATTAATAATACTCAGTATTAATAGTCTCAATTCACCAATTATAACTCACAGAGTAACAGATTGATGAGAAAAATGATTAACTCTGTTATATCCAAGAAAAGCACCTTACCAATAAGGAAAGACACTATCATAGGGTAAAAAAAAAATGGGAAAAGTTATTACAAGGAAATGGAACTAAGAGAAAGCAGTAATATATGACAAAATAGACTTCAAACCATAACAAATCAGATTTTAAAAAAAAGAAAATGACAGTAGATTCACATTAAAGGAAAAAATCCACCAAGAGGGCAGGCAATTCTAAACATCTATGCACCAAACACAAAGGCATCCAATTTCCTAAATGAAATACTACCACAGCTAAAATCAAATATTGGCACTAACATAGGTGTAGTGGATTACTTCAATACCTGAGCAAATAGACTGGTCATCCAGATAAAAGCTAAGTAGTTACATAGCATCATAAATCAAATGGACCAAACAACATCTAAAAAACACTCCACTCAAACACTAAAGAATACACTTTCTTATCAGAAGCCCATGGAACTTTCTCCAAAATTGGTCATATATTAGGACACAAAACAAGTATCAATAGATATAGGGAAATAGAAATAACAGCATGCCACAAATTAAAACTGTATATCAATAATAATTTTAAATGGAATAAATAAAAACCCATGGGAACTGAATGAAAATTGGATCAAGACAAAGATGTGTCAATGTACATAAATCAATTTACAGCAAGTCCATAGCAAACATCATCCTAAACAGAGAGAAACTAAAAATGTATTTGCTAAAATCAGGAACAAGAAAAGAATACCCACTCTTTTTATACCTACTCAATATAATACTTGATGTCTTAACATAATCAGAGAACTGTGAGATCAAGGGAATACAAATAAGAAAGGAAGAAATAACATATTTATTTATTAAATGATATGATTTTTGACATAAAAGCCCCTAACGATTCAACAGGAAACATCTATACCTAACAGACATCATCAGCAAAGTATTATGAAGCAAAATTGACATGCAAAAATTAGTATCCTACAGATGACAAATATATTAAGAAAGAAATCAATGAAATAATTTCTCTTCACAGAGGCCCCAAATAAAATATCTTGAGATAACACCAACAAAGCAAGTGAAGTACTTTATTTTTCCCTTACACCTGCCTCATGGTCATAGATTATAAAAAATTCTAAATATCTGCCTTTTCATATATCTCATGAGTTTTAAAAATGGCTGTTGCCTTTGAAGCTGTGGTATAGAACATGCCAGTGGTTACACTCAATGAAAGTAATAAAACAGATGCAACACTTACATTAACATGTTAAAGGAGAAGCAAATATTGTTTGGTGGAGACAAATTTCATATAGAATATTTTGTGCTCCAATTCCAAGTGAAGTATTAAAATAATAGGCTCCAGCTTTAAAAGATAGAATCCAGACTCTGGACTGTATATCTAATAAGGTAGGTAAAAATTGCTTGTTAATGTGTGAAATATTAACAGCTCCCTCTCAAATGTTATCTAGTGGGGCTTTTGTAAAAGGTATACATAGATCAGAAGAAAAGAGGGTGCTCTTAGCGGTGACTTATAAGCAGCATTTGTGCTTAGAGCACAGTGATGCTGGATATTCTTGACCACTCCACCATGAACCTAGTACCCTTGTCTCCTACGTCCTTGCCCTTAATGCTAATTCACCTTTAAGAAGTCACAAGTGAAAGACTAACAAAGCAAACATTTTAAGAGACAGTTTTTTTTTCTTCAAATTATAATCCTAGGATATTCAACTATCTAGAAATTTAAATAGTTATCATTCAAATATAAGAAATGCCTGTGATGAATAACATGGCAGACACTGAACTGAAGGTCATTTTCTGATTTGAAATAAAAAAAAAACATTAAACTATAGAAGACTGATAACCCAGACATGCTCATGAAGAATGAGGTGAAATGTTTAGATGCCCTTCAACTGAAGAACGGATAAAGAAAATATGGCACATATACACAATGGAGTACTACTCAGCAGAGAAAAACAATGACATCATAAGGTTTGCAGGCAAATGGATTGATCTGGAAAAAAAAATCATCCTGAGTGAGGTAACCCAGACTCAGAAGGACAAACATGGTATGTACTCACTCATAGGAGGATACTAGATGTAAAACAAAGATGACTAGACTGCTACACAACTCCAGGGAGGCTACCTAGAAAACGGGACCCTAGGAAAGACACAGGGATCACCCAATGACAGAGAAATGGATGAGATCTACATGAACAACCTGGACGACAGTGGGAGTAATGAAGGGCAAGGTTTGAGGGAAAGAAAGCTTAGGGGAGCAGGAGATCCCAGCTGGATCAAGAATAGAAAGGGAGAACAAGGAATAACAGACCATGATAAATGAAGACTACATGAGAACAGGAATAGGCAGAGTGCTCGAGAAGTCCCCAGAAATCCACAATGATATATCCTCTGTAGATGCTGGCAATGGTTGAGAGAAAGCCTGATCTGACCTAGTCTGGTGATCAGATGACTAAACACCCTAACAGTCATCTTGGAACTCTCATCCAATAACTGATGGAAGTGGATGCAGAGATCCTCAGCCAGGCCCCAGGTGGAGCTCCAGGTGTCCAACTGTTGAGAAAGAGGAGGGTCTGCAAGAGCATGAATTGTTGAATCCAAGACTGGAAAAAGCACAGGGACAAATAGCCAAACGAATGGAAGCACATGAATTATGAACCAAAGGCTGTGGAGCCCCCAGATCAGACCCTCTGGATAAGTGAGACCATTGAATAGCTTGAACTGTTTAGGAGGCTCCCAGTCTGTGGGACCGGGACCTATCCTTAGTGCATGAGCTGGCTGTTTGGAACCTTGGGCTTACACAGGGACACATGCTCAGCCTGGAAGGAGGGGACAGGACCTGCCTGTACTGAATCCACCCGGTTTAAATGAATGTGTCTTGGTCCTGGAGGACATAGGAATGGAGGGGAGGGGCTGGGGGGAAGGTGGGGGTGGGGCGGGAGGAGGGAGGACAGGGGAACCCATGGCTGATGTATAAAATTAAAACACATAATAATGATGATAATAATAATAATAATGATGATGTAAAAAAGAAAATATATCTAAAAGGAAAACATTTAGAAGTAAATAGAGGCTGGAGAAATGGAGAAATGGTACCTAGCAACCACATGGTAGTTTATAAGGATCTGTAACTTTAGTTCCAGAAGATCTGCTGACCTCTTCTGTCTTTTGTAGGCACTAGACACAGAGGTGTTACATATGTGTACATTCGAGCAGGTAATCACTCATGCACAGTAAGTTATTATACACACACACACACACACACAGACACACACACACACACACAATTTAATATCCAAATTTGATCTTGTATGAAAATGTACATCATCATTACTTTATCATTAATGTTCAAAAAACATGAAACACTTTAACTATTGAATGCTAGAAGAAACTAAAATATATCTAATCCTATACTATCATTTAGTCATTAATAGAGGATTTGAATATTTTAATTATATATATTAGTCAAGTGATGGCACATGTCTTTTATTCCAGCACTTGGGAGTTAGAGGCACGTGGATCTCTGTGAGTTCAAGGCTAGCCTGGTCTTCAAAGTGAGTTCCAGGCCTTGCAGTGTTACACAGGATTTCTTATGTCCCACAAATAAAAGATATACTTTAATGTGATACTATTATTTGAAAATAGATACTTTTAAAGAGTAGTAATTCTAAATTCAGATGGAGAATATAAAGATTTTATGTTAGCATCCTCAATATATACTAAACTTTAAATACATTAAGTGGCAAATGCATTATTGAAATATATTTTTGCTGTTTAAATATTTATCACTGCCAATGTGCAAGATGAAGCATGAAAACTAAAACACAGTATTGGTGAAATTATTAAGGCCCACTCCACATAGTTAAAAGAGAGGTTTATTTTGTAGGGTAACTTACAAATGAAGGGATAGGTAGGTTGCAGGGTCTGGGAAAGGTATGGCACAGTCCAGCGGTGTTCTCTGGAGAACTCTGCTTGGTCTACCTCCAGCGTCCAGGGTCCTGGAACCAAGAGAGCCCTAGCATCCAGAACTCCTGTCTTCAATGTCCTCTCTCAGCCCCGCCTTGTAGGTGTGACCATTACAAAAGCCTCCACAGGGGTTGGAACTTCCAGGTCAAAGCTAGAATGGCTACCCACTACAATGTAGCAACATAATGCAGAAAATAATTGGATAAAGTTGGAACAACACCACACAATAAAAAAACATTTCTTCATAAATCTTAGAAACAACAATTTACTACATTTTAAGCATTCATTTAAAAAAATGTGAGTTGTTGTTATCTATAAATAAAGAACAATTATCTGGAGCCCTGAACTCTAAGACTAAACAAAAGATCTAAATATGAAAAGAGGGACATTAGTAGTAAGTTCAAATTAGAACAAAGTGAATTTAAACAAAATGGGATTTAAATCTGCATATTAACTGATAGACAGTTATCAAAATATCAAGAATAAGAAATTACTGATTAATTGAAGTCAAAGTAAGTTTTACTCAGAAATGTATAAGCAGAAAGTATAGTGAATTTCTTCAAATTATTCCTATGTTAATCCTGCCTTCACATTTTTGATTTATACAAGTAAAGGTTTTAATCTTAAAGTGAATTTTTGACTGCTCTTAATGTCAGCTGTTGAAAAGATATGTGGCATTGAGGCCTGATATTAAAGCAATATTCCGAATACAAGGGTTCTTCCCTACGCTGGAATCAGTGTCACACTGGCAGTCACAGATATTAGGTCCACATGACAGAAAGCTATTAATGGCAAAATTGAGATCAGCAGTTCTAGCTTTATATCACAAAGCCAAATTCAGCCATATAACTAAGCTACATAAACTTTAATGAGCAGAATGCTTCAGGCTTATCCAATTTGTGGCATTTTATAGCCTCAGTCATACATGTTAATATACACTATAAAAACAAATGCTTCTGAAAGTGGCTAAAAGAGAGGTAGGGGAATGGTTGTTTTATTTTCCAATTCTGTAGGAGAGAAAATTCAGTGGTCAAAGTCTGATGATTTCTCCACACTTTCTTGGTATGTTTTCTTACTTCTGAATTGACTATACTTACTGATTATGAATATGTAGCATAAAAAATTACTTTATGGCCAGCCGGCAGTGGCGCACGCCTTTAACACCAGCATTCAGGAGGCAGAGGCAGGCGGATCTCTTTGAGGTTGAGGTCAGCCTGGTCTACAGAGCAAGATCCAGGACAGGCACCAAAACTACAAAGAGAAACCCTGTTTCGAAAAAACATACAAAAAATTACTTTATACTTAGAAGTATTGGTGGCAGAATTGGCGCAAATTCTATTTGTGAAGGCAGCAAGATGTCAAGGCACCTATATCAAGGGTAGTAAAGTGAGCAGAATGAAATTTCTGAACTTAAGGACAAGGCCAGCTTTGCTTATGAAATCATAACAATGTGAGCAGAGACAGATGCTGAGAGCAACATGCATGTAATATATGGCTGGCTTCAGTGCTCCCCTCACACTGTAATATCTTTGTGGCAGAGTGCCACTCAGGCTCACAGCATTGTTCAGCTGCCTTGAATATAAAGTAAGGAATGTGATGCTTGGCTAGACAGGCTACTTGCACATGAATTTTGCTGCATATGCCCAATAAAAATGTTTCTGATAGCTTGCAGTAGAAAACAATATAAATAATGAATAAGGATCAAGTTATTTCCAAAGAACACACAACTGTGCTTATGTTGGGGAAATTTCAACAGGAGCAGTATTATTTCATTATGTTCTATCAGTGCTGTGGGCAGATGGATAGGGTACACATGGTAGCCAACAACCGTAGAATGATATGCAGACCACATAAATGCAAGTATGGATTCTGTCTTTAAATGCACGTATTTATGTGCAAGTGTCAAAATGAAACCAACGTGATATAAACTCACTGAGAAGAAAGAAGGCTCATTTTTGGAATTTGGTCAAATGCTTTTGCTTTTAAAATGTTATTTGAATATACAAGTAGTTTTTTGTCCTGCCTCATCTTCAACTAAACTAAAGTTGACCCATGAGTCAATTATTTTAAACAATGTTGAATTCCTATTTTTTCTCTAAACTATGTTCTTGCACAGAGGAAGCAAACTAAAGGCATGTTGACCATTGTTCGATAGAAAGGCTTGCTGAGCCATGTGTCCTTTTGCCATTGAGACTTACACTACCTTCAACAACTGGGTGGAGCCAAACTGGTAGAAAGATTGTGACATAAGTGACCTGTGGGCTACATGTTGGCCACACCTGATTAGAGCACTGTGGAATCTCAGTAGAAAAGGCTGAAATTGATTTCTGTGTAGAATGTTGTTTGTGTTTGGATTTGGATTGCATTGAATTTATAAATTGATTTTGGTAGAAAGAACAACAGGTAACTTATGATTGCTGGAGGAGCATCAGTCTCTCCTAGGAATGACTCCCTTACTGGTTGTCAAGTGAAGAGTGGTCAGCCTTGAAACTATAAACATATCAGCAGAAAAAAAAATCAGCAAGCCATATATGTATATGTTTGTACATGCATAGTCATACACTCACATATATAATATATAACATATATATAATATATAACATATATATATATATATAAAACAAATAATAAAAGATAAAGTGGTTATCAACTTGAGAGTTGGGGGACTTGGGAGGGATTTCCGGGGAGATAAATGAGAAGGGCTGGATGGAGGGAAGGAAAAGAGGGAAAGTGATATAATTCTATTTCAATTTTTAATTGAATTAAAAGTAAATAAAATTAAAAATTAATAAGTTTAAAAGGAAAGGCTGCAATCCCATTTTCTTCTCACCAGCCACACAGTTACTTTTCTAGACAGTACTCTACTACATGTGATAATAGAGTCCAAATTTTAATGTTATAGAGTCAAAAAGATTTGGAGGAGATGGGAATGGGGGCTGGGCTGAGAAAAGGTGAGGGGGAGGGGGAAGGACAGGGGAATCCATGGCTGATATGTAAAATTAAATTAAATTATAAAATAAAAAAAGAAAAATTTTAAACCTCAAAAAGAGCATTCAAATAGTCCTCTCTTTTGTTCAGTCCTTGAAAGTCAGTTGTTTTTGGTTGATAATAAAGTTAACTATTGGGAAAGAAAAAAAAAAAGAGTTTGACTTCTGTAATCATAATTCACTCAATGGGTGCTGACAAAAACGAACAGTTTAGAACTCAGAGTTAACCAAGTGTCAAAGCAGGACTGAGGGATGGTTTAGATTGTTGTTGCTATAGGGACTGAGAAGCTCAGAATACTGATGGGCATACAACTGTCTACTGGTGATTTGAGGAGGAATGGCAAAGTAAGCCACAATGCTCGAGTCCCAGTGAGGCAGATAACAAAGAAACAAAGCTTGTAGAAAACCAAAGCACTTTTGAAAAATATATCAATAAAAATAAATCTCTATGAAACAAAAGGGAGAAGGCAAACATTAACTCAAATGAAAAGAATAAAGTTTGAAAAGATAAAAAAAAATCATAATACATACTAAAGCATGAATTAATCTATGAATGGTACCTTCAAGGCCATGGAAATCAGAAGAAAGAATTTTATTCCAATATAAGAAAATTTTTAAAAAGGAAAAGGAAGATGAAGAGGTGGATAAGTAAAAGTATAAACAACTTGTTTAGCACAGTTGTAGCGAATGTGTTTGGCATGCATGAGGCTCTACAACAGATTCCTAAACCATTGAAACTTGCTACTCAAGGTAAGGATTTTAGAAGACAGGGGTGTCTATTTCGGAAACAAGTGAATCAACATACATGTCAAGATATATACAAAGTAGACAGGTGCAACAAATGAATTAAACTTATATTTTAGAATTAAATGTAAAATTCTTCATCATGAAAAAAAATTAAAAGAATTGGAGTCAATTCTTCAGAAGCATTTTGAAAGAAAATGGACATGGGCGGGGGGACTGAACATTCCTCAACATTACATAAAGCAAACTTTTAGAAGCAAGGAAAATAAACTTAGAGAAGAAAAGTGCCACCATATCTGATATCCCTCCTCCCACACGGAGAGCTGGAAGGAAGTAGGATAACTTCTGCTTCTGCCAGCTGTTGTGAAAACTGTGACCCAATCATCCTAAAATTAGCCAAGGCTTGAGGGAAAAACTGGAGGTATGTAGTATGTAGATTTCACTGTCACTAGACTCTGTTAACAAAAAGACACGTCAGGGAAAATAATGAAGGGAAAAGCGTGAAGAAATAAGAAATGAATCAGAGGACTGATTTGAGGATGAGAAAGAGTGAAAGAGAGAAAAAAAAACTCTTAGGATATTCAATCTGCATGTTGGGTCTTAGATGTAGAAAAGATGAAGTAGGAAGTCCACTGATAAGCATAAGGAAAAAAGTGAACTACATTTTCCTACTAAACCTCCCCTAGAATTGGGTGGTGATGGACAAAGTGGCAACTTTTCATTAGTCTCATGAGGAACAGGGTGAAGAAAAGTGAGAGCAACCAGAATCCATTACACACATTAATACATGTTAAAGAAAACATTCAATACATGCTATATTAAGTTTGAAGTGTAAATACTTAAAAATTAATAATGATGCTCATGAGAAACAGATGAAGCAGAGAGGAAGTAGTAGAGTCTGGAGTTATTTGGTGAGGGGATAACTGGTACATTTACATATAACAGAGAAATAAATATATTTTACATGAAAAATGCAAACTGAGCAAGGAATGAAAAAATTAATAAGATTTTCAACTTTAAAATATTTAGTAGCAAATTTTATTAAACAAAATAAAATACACAACCTATACAAAATTCTTAGTTAAGCTCTGCTATCAACCAAGGCACAGCCCAGATTTACCTTTGGGCAGTTTCCAAGGGGCATTGCTTTGATCACATCAGTTGTGGGTGAGTCTGAGAGGCATTTTCAAAATTTCTGATTGATGTGGGAAGGACGAGTCTCTGGTGCGCAGTGAGATCCCTATGCAGGTGGGCCTGGGATGTAAGAAATGTAGGTGTTCAAGCCAGGGAGAGCAAGCCAGTCATCGGGATTCCTAAATGTTTTCTGTTTTAATATTCTGCCTTACATTCCCTTCTTTGCTTCTCTTGTTGATGCACTGCAATTTGTAAGCTAAAATAAACTCTTCCCTCATCAAATTGCTTTTGTTCAGAGAAACAAGAAGGGGACTAATTCATAGGTGAATTAAAGGAATAAAATATCAATCACACTCCAGGCCTGGCATCATGCATGCCCAGGAGAAAGTGGCCAGCACAAAAGGGGTATCATTTTTGTGTGTAATTTTGTTTTGGTAGTTTTTGTTTCCTTGTTTTTTTTGTAACCCTTTAAACATGAAGTTAAATGAGAAAGAAGGTGGGAAGGGTGTGGAGGAGTTGGTAGAGGGCAAAGAATATGATCAAAATGTATGTATTTAAAATAAAAATATATAGTCATATATTAATAGAAGTAGTTGGTCAACATAAGCAGGAGTCCATGTTCTTTGTGTGCTTCTGTTTTATTTTTGTTTTATTCTATTTTTTTTGTCTTATTAGTATTTTTTTTGGATTTTCATTTATTGTTTGTATTTTTGAGAGAGAGAAGAGAAAGTACATGAAGTTGGGTGGGTAGGAGGTAGGGAGGATTTGGGAGAATTTGGTGGAGGGAAAGAATATGATTGAAATACACTGTATGAAAAAAATCTTTAATATAAATTTTAAAAATAAGATATAAACCAGCAACATAGTGATAAAAACAATATATTACAAATAGATGCCAAATTCTAAAAATGATAGCAAAATGTTATATGTAGCAAAATATAATCCATTGTTTATACAGTGATTTGTTTTTACAGATGAAGGTCAACTCAACAGCAGCCCATCTGAAAGACTACTCATGATTTCAAGTGAAGATACTGAGATAAGTGGAAATATGCTGCTTAAATAAAAGGCAACATCAGATTCCAGAAACAATGTATGTGCACTGGTGAGAAAGTTAAGAGATTTAAACTAATACTAAGTGATAGAAACACCTGTTATCACTATCAAACTGTCACTGCATTACCATTTTATCAAGTGAGGTTATATCAATAGATATGCAGGCATTAAACACTCAGAGAAGTATAACTCTCACGTAGTCTCACACATGGACAAATAACTACAGGAAACTAATGAATGCTGAGAATCAGCTTCTATCAGTGATGAACCCTCCAACTGGTCAGCAAATACAAAACAGTCAGCCCAGAAATCACATACATACAAGCCAAACTAAACAGACTCAGATGGCTATATGTGTGTATTTATGAGTATGTGTATGTATTGTATGAGTCTGTATATATGTGTGTAACATGAAAAGTCTTCAATATAAATTTTAAAAATAAATATAAACCAGCAAAATAATAATAAAAACATCTATTACAAATAGATACAAAATTAGATATATATGTATGTATACACTCATAAATATACACAATGTATATATAATATTTATACAAAATATATATTATAAATAAATATGTAATTGTGTGTGATTATATATAACACAAAACTTATACAGAGATTAGATAGATGATAGATAGATAGACAGACAAACAGATAGATAGATAGATAGATAGATAGATAGATAGATAGATAGATAAATGTGTATGTATATGTATATAAGTAACAGTAACATACAATTTGACAGGTAGTCTGGGGCCATGGGAGCCTTTAGAAGGAGAAAAAGGAAGAAAGGGGGTTAATTAAGTATATTTGAATTAAAAAATGAGAATAAAACAGGAAACTAAATGCTAGAAATTAGAGAAAGGCATGAAATTGTTATGTTTTGTTATTTATATTGCTAGATTTTAATTGAAAAAAGATACAGACTAACAATAATCTCTGGTATGATATAAACATTTAAAACAAAATAAGCAGTTTTTTTCTCTAGACTAACAGTAAGTATCCAAAAAATACAAATTATTACTAAATAAATAATAAATATGGAATATACGCGAGTACTGACTGCTCTTTAAGAGAACTAAGATTTGATTCCTAACATGCTCATGGGGTCTCACATGCATCTGGTACTCTAGCACTGGGGATCTGACATCTTCTGATCTCCATAGATACTACATACATATATAGTGCACAAACATACATGAAGACAAAACAGTCACAGCACATAAAATAATATTTTAAATATACAGATAGAATATCAATATAAATAAAAAGAGTATTACAACATTTCAGTTTCCATAATATCAATATTTATGAATGCAATTCTAATTTAAATTCCAAAATAGTTTTTTTTTTTTTTTTGAAGACAGGGTTTCTCTGTGTAGCCTTGGGTGCCCTGGAACTAACTTCATAGACTAAGCTGGCCTTAAATTCCCAGAGATCCACCTGTCTCTGCCTCTTCAATGCTGGGATTAAATGCTTGTGCCACTACAAACAGGCCAAATAATGTTTTTAATGTTAATATTGGTATGTAGACAAAGTTTTCCCATCCTGGCAGCCACTTCCAAATTATCATACAGAGGCTTATATTAATTACAAATGTTCAGCCAATAGCTCAGGCTTGTTACTAGCTAACTCTGACATTTAAATTAACCCATTATTATTAATCTATATATTGACAAGTGGCTCATCGTTTTACCTGTCCTCCAGCATGTCTTACTTCCTCTGTGTCTTCTGGCAACTCCACTGACTCTGTTCTTCTTTCCATCATTCTCATTTTGGCTCTCCTGCCTAACTTTATCCTGTTCAGATATTGGCTAGTCAGCTTCTTTATTAAACCAGTCATAGCAAAGATCTTCACAGTGTACAAAAAGATTATTCCACAGCATTGGTAGTTTCATTTCACACTTACTATGAAAGAATACATGCTGAGGCTGTCTTACAAGCCTAGTAATATTATGAATATACAGAAGAACAATAAAATGCACTTTAACCTAAACATTTTAATTTTTACAAATATAATTTATAAATAAATCCTAGTATTTAAGAATAGTTAATATTATATATGACTTAATAAATCATACTTGCATAATTTGCTACTATTCTATTCCAATTTTTCCCTAAATATAAAGATTTCCCAATTCCCAGATTATACAAATTAATAACTAATATTAATATAATAATCTTTAAAAAAACATAGTAGAATATGTGAATGTTGGTTTAGAGATGCAAGGTTACATAGTAGTATTCTATCACAATTTTGATATTATCATAGTGCTGAACAAATCCTGGAGAACTTTAATTTTGTTAATTATTCATTCCCACACCCATTGTTTTAAAAAAATCTTTAGAGATTACATATGATCAGATAGAAAAATATGCAATACACCTACTAGCTGCATAATTAACGTGGAGTAAAAAGAGAAGAAGATGAGAAAATAATTAAAGGTCTCTATTATAGACATATATATGTATATATATGTGTGTTTAAGTTTTCAAACTAATTTTTACGTTTAGAAAATAATAGTATAATATATCACAAAAAGTGAAAATTTTAAATAAGAATCTGCAATGGATTTGTGATGTTTTTAATAACTAAAGAAGAATATTGTGGACAACTAGAATTTATGAAGAAATTACATCATTACACATTAATAATTCATTAATTATGCATAATATTAATAAATACTAATATATATTTGTTCAAAGTATGTTGTGGGAATTAACAAATTTCAGAACTTCTTTCTATATGTTGCAACGTTTGAGAAATAGCCCCCTTTTCCCTATTCAAACATTTAGCTTTTTTCTATTTTATACAATATATTGAAAAATTTTAAGTGGAGGGAAGTATTATTATAACAGTTTTGAAATCTTCAATAAGATTTCATATTCTCCTCCTTCCAGGCTGAGCAAAGTGTCCCTGTGTAGGCCCCAGGTTCCAAACAGCCAGCTCATGCACTAAGGACAGGTCCAGGTCCCACAGCCTGGATGCCTCCCAAACAGTCCAAGCCACTCAACTGTCTCACTTATCTAGAGGGCCTGATCCAGCTGGGGGGCTCCCCAGCCTTTGGTTCACAATTCATGTGCTTCTGTTCATCTGGCCTTTCATCCCCGTGTTTTTTCCAATCCTGCCTGTACTGAATCCACCAAGTTTAAATGAATCCCCAGGGGAGATGGGAATGGAGGGGAAGGGATGGGGAGAAGGTGGGGGTGGGGGCAGGAGGGGGAAAGACAGGGGAACCCATGGCTGATATGTAAAATTAAAACACAAATATAATAAAAAAAGGGGGGAAAAGATTTCATATTCTAACTATTCTGTTCATATTCTAACTAAACTGTGGAAATGGAAAAGCATCAAGATACATATGCCTTTGGTCTCAGAATTCTTATAGGGAAATCAGAGTCTGGTTAAAATAGAAAAATGATTATGACAGCCATAATTCTTTGAAAGATTAAAATGGAAAGGGTACTGTAATGAAATATTATGGGATCTGTGTCAATGAACTTCATTTAGCTTGGATGTTCAGAAATAATGATTACCCCAAGGGGCAAGGAGTATCAAAAGTAATAAAATTACTGAGTAATATCATGAAGATAAACCTGATGTGCCAAGATTAAATAGTAGAGCAGGCTCTTGACTACAGTTCAAGTTTTAACAAGACAGGTCTTTATCAGAAGAAGAATTAAATGTTTTAAAGTCAGATATTTGAAATATAGTAGTACTCATTTCCACATTATTTAATTTAACTTGATTTTCATGAATCTTAAATAAAAATGAAATTAATAGTAATTTGTTAAAATAAGTCTCATGGTTATAACCGATATTTTTTAAGTAATGCTTTAATTGTATCGCTTTAAATGCTAATACAATTCAAATAATAAAGCTGTGTTCAAATTTTTATATATTTCTAGAGCAAATAAATACTAAAATAATCTTTATAGTCACACAATTCTTTTAATCAAAATTAAATTTATTTAATTTAGAATACCTTCAATTCAAAAACTCTTAAATTATTTTTTTTTCATTTTTGAGATTCAGTAATTGTTACATCATTTCCCCTTTTCTTTCTTCCCTCCAAACACATCTCATCTGCAGTTATCTCTGCCACCTGAACTAGAAGTCTTTCTTTACTGTTTTCTAACTGTCTGCAATTTAGAATTTTTGAGAAAATGAACATTTTATTGTAAAAAGAAACTATTCTTTATCATTTTTTTATTATATTTGTGATTTAATTTTACATATCAGCCATAGGTTCCCCTGTACTCCCCCCTACCACCCTTGCCCCCACCTTCCCCCAGCCCCTCCCCTCCATTCCCATCTCCTCCAGGGGCAAGACTCCCCTGGGGATTCATTTAAACATGGTGGATTCAGTACAGGCAGGTCCAGTCCCCTCCTTCCAGACTGAGCAAAGTGTCCCTGTGTCACATGAATTATGAACCAAAAGCTGAGGAGCCCCCAACTGGATCAGACCTTCTGGATAAGTGAGACAGTTGAATAGCTTGAACTGTTTGGGAGGCACCCAGGCAGTGGGACCCAGACCTGTCCTTAGTGCATGAGCTGGCTGTTAAGAAACTATTCTTAACTACAAAATCATGAGACAATGTCTAGTGTTTGATAAAAACAGAATATTTTTCTTATATGCATGAATATTGTTATATAAACCCATTGTTTTGTTTATGGGTATGAAAATGCTTGTCAACATGTTGATGATAGCATAGAGACTCAATTATTTATGTGACTGAAAAACCTTCCTAGTATAAAAGAGTTTCTATCATTCCCATTATCTGTAATAAGGGCAGTGGAATTTGCTTGTCTCTCAAAAATTAAACAGATTATTTATTTTAAATGATTTATTTTCCATTAATGTTAAAATTGATATCTATTTTTGCTAAGACACAAAGCAATGGTGGATAGGGTGCTTGAACTAGCCTTCCTCTGCACTCAGATTGGTGTTTACCCCAATTGTTATCATAGAATTTATATCCAGTGACTGATGGAAGCAGATGCAGAGGCCCACAGTCAATCACTGGGCCAAGATCTTGGAGTTCAATTGAAGAGAGGGAGGAAGGAGTATAAGAGCATGTGTGTGTGTGTGTGTGTGTGTGTGTGTGTGTGTGTGTGTGTGTGCAGAATCATAATGGGAAAAAAAACACACAGAAATAGCTGATCCAAGCTAATGGGAGCTCATGGACTGACAGCTGGGGAACCCGCATGGGACTGAACTCAGCCCTCTGAATGTGGGTGAAAGTTGTGTAGCTTGATATGTTTGTGGGTCCCCTGGTATTCAGACCAGGACTTATCCCTGGACAAGAATAGGCTTTTAGAGCCCATTCCCTATGGAGTGATGCCTTGCTCAGCCTTAATACAATGGGGAAGGACTAGGTCCAGTCCCAATTTGGTATGCCAGCCTGTGTTGACTACCCAAGGGAGGCCTTACCCTCTATGAGGTGGGGATGGGGGTGGAATGAGGGTAGGTAAAAGTAGGAGAAGAGGAGAGAGGGGAGACAGGGGTTGGTGTATAAAAGGACAGAAATTTTTTAAGAAAAAAATGAAAAAAAAATTCTTAAAATTGCTATTACAGCATCTCATAAGTTTAGGTTCTAAGCTCCCTTTGGCAGTGTCAGGTTTGTCTGAATCTTCATGGCCTGTGTAGATTTATACAGGTGTCTGTATTTAAAGGACCAACTATCTCTTCCAGTCTTTACAGACTTACAGCAGAAAATAAAGATTTCCTCCTGCTGTGCTGTGTTTAGACTTTATGTGACTGTCCTCAAGATTACAAATGAGTAAGATTTAAGTGACTTTTGCTATGTCCTCAGTGGAGTCCTGTTTGATGGGTCTCTTACCAGGGGCTCATGAAGGTTATGGATTCTTTTCAGTTCCTGGATAGACTGGATTATCTCTGAGACTTTCACCAGCAGACTGTCACTGGGATGAGAATTCATTTTAGAATTTGCAAGCACAAGACTGCTATCAGGTGTGTTGTTGGTGAGACTTATGACTGGTTTGGGGAAGAATTCTTGCTGGGTCATTGATGGGCCTTTGGCCTTGGATCATAGCTGAAGATTGCTGTGATACAGACACTAAATACACTGTAGTTTGCATTGACTATTAAACAGCCTCTACATGTAACTGATCTGAAATTTTGAACACAGGTTTCTCTTAAATAACGTCTTGAGTCATGGGCTCTGAAATGTACCTTCCATTCCTTTTTCATTACTAATACCAATACAATTTTATCACAAATCACAAATAACCCTCAAGCCCATTCAACTAATGATTTTGTTTCACAGTCAAATTCAAAGTAGCAAATAGCCCAGCATCTAAGAAAATATTCCAGTTAGGGGAAGGCTCTCAGGTAAGAGATCAATCTTTGCTATCCATTTATTGTGGTGAGTAGTTAGTTGTTTTGAGTTTATCACTAGTAGAAATAAGAATAATGAGGTTTTTATAAGATGAATAGTTGAATGATTGGAATTGATATGAAAATGAATTAGAAGATAGAGTAGGAAGAAAATGGAACTGGAGATTAATACATTCATTCAGTGAAATGTGTCTGCTTAAGAAGGAAATGTGAAACTTAACAGCTCTAACAATGGTCTGGATGATGTGAAAAGAATGGAGAAAATTGTAACTTTCCCAAGTCACCTAGTAGAGAAATGACATTGAAAGTGTGTTTCAATGTGGTGCACAAGACATTAACTAGAAAAATATAGAAATTTTAGGCTTGTTATAAAATAGAAATCTATCTTAAGGTTTATAATACTTATGTTTGAACGCTTAATAGTGATTTGTAGTTAGGTATTTAATATATTGCCTACAATGGGAACATAAGTTTTCATTAACAAGATCATATTGATGATATGAATGTGAACTAACTGTACAATGTATCTGTGATGATTTGAATTAGAAACAATCATTATACATTATAAGATCACATATTTGGAGACCCCAGCTTCCATCCTGCCCCAGAATTCCCATCTGGACCAGAGGTGAGTGCCTGGGGTTATAATCAGAGAGGCACTCGCCTCTAGGTCCACCGCTGGGCACCAGCTATCTTGGAAAGACATGTCCAACTTGGTCCTAGTTTCTGGCCATTCAGTGGCAGGAAGGCTCCCCTTTTCCATGACTGCAGACAGACCATTCAATCTCCACACCCTGCCCCCACACCCATCTGCCAGAGACCCCAGCCACTTCCTGAGACTCAGAGACCAGTGCACAGCTCCCATCAGCCCTGAACTTCCATCTGCACCAGAGGTGAGTGCCAGGGGTCACATCCAGAGAAGCCCTGGGCACTAGCCACTCAGGGGAAGACCTGCCCAACTGGGCCTCAGGTTCTGGCCATAGGGCAGGAGCCCCCATCCTCACCAGGAAGGTTCCCCCTCTCCAAGACCCACTGGTGGACCCTACAACCTCCACGCTCTGCCCCAACACCCATCTGCCGGAGACCCCAGCCAGTTCCAGAGACTCAGAGCCCAGCAGCCAGCTCCCATCCGGCCAGCACTCTCATCTGGACCAGAGCTCCCTTCCAGCCCAGAGCTTCCATCTGGACCAGAGAGAGGCTCCCTAAATCTGTCAGCTCTGTCTGGACCAGGTACATTGATAAGACCAAGAACGAATCCACTAGGAGATGGGAAGATGTCAAAGCAGAAGTACATACAACAAAATAAAGAGCAATACAACATCATCAGAACCTAGCTGTTCTCCAAAAGCTAGACCTGAACATCACAGAAAGGATGAAAGCAGAAGAAAACAATCTAATAAGTAACATCATGAAGAGGCTAGAACCTTATATAGAAGAAATCAAAAATAAAGTGGAGGAACAAACAAACAAAAAATGGGAGGAATGCTATAAAAAACTAGAGGAAAGGACAATTAAAGCAGAAGAAAACAATAAGTCCCTGAAAGAAAATCATGAAAAAGCAAGGGAAACAGTCCAAGACATGAAGAGGGAAATAGAAAAAATGAAGAAGACACTAGCAGAAGGAATGCTGGAAATAGAAAATCTGAGTAAAAGAACAGGAACTTCAGATGCAAGTATAACCAACAAAATGCAAAAGATGGAAGAGAGGATCTCTGATGTAGAAGATATGTTAGAAGAAATAGATTCATCAGTCAAAGAAAACACTAAAACCAACAAAGTCATGACCCAAAATGTCCAAGAAATATGGGACACCATGAAAAGACTAAACCTACATATAATAGGGATAGAGGAAGGAGAAGAATACCAACTCAAAGGCACAGAAAATATATTTAACAAGATCATAGAAGTAAACTCTCCCACCTTAAAGAATGAAATGCCTATAGAATACCAAACAGACTAGACCCTCCAAAAAAGTCCCCTCAACACATAATAATTAAACAACTAAATGTACAGAATAAAGAAAGAATATTAAGGGGAGCAAAGGAAAAAGGCCAAGTGACTTATAAAGGCAAACCCATTAGAATAACACCAGATTTCTCAATGGAGATTTTGAAAGCCAGAAGGGCATGGACAAATATAATGTAGACACTAAGAGACCATGGATGTCAGTCTAGACTAATATACCCAGCAAAACTTTTAATCATCATAGATGGAGTGAACAAGACCTTCCAAGACAAAACTAGATTTAAACAATACTTATCCACAAACCCAGCCCTATAGAAAGCACTAGAAGGAAATTTCCAACCTAAGGAAGTCAGATACACAGGTAGTAGATAACACAACAGCAGTAAACCCCAAAGAAGAGAAATACACACACACTACCACCAAAAAGTAAAAATAATAACAGGAACGAACAATCACTGGTCATTAATATCCCTTAATATCAATGGACTTAATTCACCTATAAAGAGACACAGACTAACAGAATGGATACAAAAACAGGACCCATCTTACTGCTGCATACAAGAAACACACCTCAAATTCAAAGACAGGCACCTCCTAAGAATAAAAGGCTGGGAAAAGACTTTCCAATCTAATATACCTTCTTCTCAGCACCCATGGAACCTTCTCTAAAATCGACCACATATTTGGCCACAAAGCAAATCTCAACAGATACAAAACAATTGGAATAATCTCCTGTGTTCTAAAAGACCACCACGGTTTAAAGTTAGATGTCAACAACAACAAAAACTACAGAAAACCTACAATCTCATGGAAACTGAATAATGCTCAATTGAATCACCAATGGGTTAAGGAAGAAATAAAGAAAGAAATTAAAGACTTATTAGAGATCAATGAAAATGAATACACCACATACTCAAACTTATGGGACACTATGAAAGCAGTGCTAAGAGGGAAATTCATAGCATTAAATGCCCCTAGAAAGAAGCTGGAGAAATCTCACACTAGTGACTTGAAAGCACACCTGCAAGCTCTTGAACAGGAAGAAGCAAAATCTCCCAGGAGGAACAGACAACAGAAATTATCAAATTGAGAGCTGAAATCAATAAAATAGAAATAAAGAGAACAATACAAAGGAATAATGAAACAAAGAGTTGGTTCTTTTAGATGATCAACAAGATAGACAAGCCCTTATCGAAACTAACCAAAAGACAGAGAGAGAGCATCCAAATTAACAAAATCAGAAATGAAAAGGGGGACATAACAACAGACAATGAGGAAACCAGAGAATCATCAGGTCATACTTCAAAAACCTATACTCCACAAAACTAGAAAATATATAAGAAATGGATAATTTTCTGGATAGGTACCACATACCTAAATTAAATCAAGACCAGATAAACCATTTAAATTGTCCAATAATCCTTAAGGGAATAGAATCAGTCATCAAAAGTCTCCCAACCAAAAAAAAAAACCCAGGACCAGATGGTTTCAGTGAAGAATTCTACCAGATCTTCAAAGAAGACTTAATACCAATGCTCTTTAAATTGTTCCACACAATAGAAGCAAACTCCTTCTATGAGGCTACAATTACCCTGTTTCCTAAACCAAACAAAGACTCAACAAAGAAAGAGAACTACAGACCGATCTCCTTCATGAACATTGATGGAAAAATACTCAATAAAATTCTGGCGAACAGACTCCAAGAACACATCAAAACAATTATCCACCATGATCAGGTAGGCTTCATCCCAGGGATGCAAGGGTGGTTCAACATATGAAAGTCCATCAATGTAATACACCATATAAACAAACTCAAAGAAAAAAAAAAAACACATGATCATCTCACTAGATGCAGAAAAGGCATTTGACAAAATCCAACACCCCTTCATGATAAAGGTCTTAGAGCCATCAGGAATACAGGGAACATACCTAAATATAATAAAGGCAATCTACAGCAAGCCAACAGCCAATGGAGAGAAACTCAAAGCAATACCAGTAAAATCAGGAACAAGGCAAGGCTATCCCCTCTCCCTATACTTATTCAATATAGTACTTGAAGTTATAGCCAGAGCTGTAAGACAACATAAAGAGATTAAGGGGATACAAATGGAAAGGAAGAAGTCAAGCTTTCCCTATTTGCAGATGACATGATAATATACATGAGTGACCCCAAAAATTCAACCAAGGAACTGATACAGCTTATAAACACCTTCAGCAACACAGCAGGATACAAGATCAACTCAAAAAAAATCAGTAGCTCTCCTATATACAATAGACAAACAGGCTGAGAAGGAAATCAGAGATACATCACCCTTTACAATAGACACAAATGATATAAAATACCTTGGGTTTACTCTATCTAAGCATGTGAAGGACCTATATGACAAGAACTTTAAGTCCCTGAAAAAAAAAATTGAAGAAGATGACAGAAAATGGAAAGACCTCCCATGCTCATGGATAGGCAGGATTAACATAGTAAAAATGGTGATCTTACCAAAAGCAATCTACAGATTCAGCACAATCCCCATCAAATTACCAACACAATTCTTCACAGATCTGGAAAGAATAATACTCAACTTCATATGGAAAAACAAAAAACCCAGGATAGCCAAAAGAATTCTGTACAATAAAACAACTTCTGGAGGCATCATGATCCCTGACCTCAAGCTCTACTATAGAGCTACCATAATAAAAACAGCTTGGTACTGGCATAAAAAACGACATGTGGACCAATGGAATTGAATTAAAGATCCTGATAATAACTGCACACCTATGAACATATAATTTTTGACAAAGAAGCCAAAAATGTACAATGGAAAAATGAAAGTATCTTCAACAAATGGTGATGGCAAAACTGGATGTCAATATGTAGAAGGCTGCAAATAGATCCATATCTGTCACCGTGCACAAAATTTAAGTCCAAGTGGATCAAAGACCTCAACATAAATCCACTTAGTCTGAACCTGATAGAAGAGATAATAGGAAGTAGTCTTGAACACATTGGCACTAGAGATCACTTTCTAAATATAATATTTCTAGCAGAGACACTGCGAGAAAAAATCTATTAATGGGACCTGTTGAAACTGAGACGCTTTTGTAGAACAAAGGAAACTGTCAACAAAACAAAGTGACAGCCTACAGAATGGGAAAAGGTCTTCACCAACCCCACACTTGACAAAGGGCTGATATCCAGAATATATAAAGAACTCCAGAAATTAGACATCAAAATGCCCGTCAGTCCAATTAAGAAATGGGCTATAGAACTAAACAGAGAATTCTCAACAGAGGAAATTAAAATGGCTGAAAGACATTTAAGGAATTGTTCAACATCCCTAATTATCCGGGAAATGCAAACCAAAACGACTCTGAGATACCACCATACACCCCTCAGAATGGCTAAGATCAAAAACACAGAAGACAGCTTATGCTGGAGAGGATGGGGAGCAAGGAGAACTCTACTCAACTGCTGGTGGGAATGCAAGCTTGTACAGCCACTTTGGAAATCAATATGGCACTTCCTTAGAAAACTGGGAATCCATCTTCCCCAAGACCCAGCTATACCACTCTTGGGCATATACCCAAGGAATGCTCAATCATGCCACAAGGGCATTTGCTCAGCTATGTTCATATCAGCATTGTTTGTAATAGCCAGAACCTGGAAACAACCTAGATGCCCTTCAACTGAAGAATGGATAAAGAAAATATCGTACATATACACAATGGATTACTACTCAGCAGAGAAAAACAATGACCTCATGAGGTTTGCAGGCAAATGGATGGATCTAGAAAAAATCATCCTGCGTGAGGTAACCCAGTCTCAGAAGGATGAACATGGTATGTACTCACCCATAGTAGGATACTAGATGTAAAACAAAGATGACTAGACTGCTACACAACTCCAGGGAGGGTACCTAGAAAACGGGACCCTAGGAAAAACACAGGGTTTGCCCAATGACAGAGAAATGGATGAGATCTACAGGAACAACCTGGACGACAGTGGGAGTAATGAAGGACAAGGTTTGAAGGAAAGAAAGCTTAGGGGAGCAGGAGATCCCAGCTGGATCAAGAACAGAAAGGGAGAACAAGTAATAACAGACCATGATAAATGAAGACCACATGAGAACAGGAATAGGCAGAGTTCTAGAGAGGTCCCCAGAAATCCACAATGATATATCCTCTGTAGACTGCTGGCAATGGTCGAGAGAAAGCCTGATCTGACCTGGTCTGGTGATCAGATAGCCAAACACCCTAACAGTTGTGCTGGAACTCTCATCCAATAACTGATGGAAGTGGATGCAGAGATCCTCAGCCAGGCCCCAGGTGGAGCTCCAGGAGTCCAACTGTCAAGAAAGAGGAGGAACTGTAAGAGCATGAATTGTTGAGACCAAGATTGGAAGAGCACAGGGACAAATAGCCAAACGAATGGAAGCACATGTATTATGAACCAGAGGCTTTGAAGCCCGCAGCTGGAGCAGGCCCTCTGGATAAGTGAGACAATTGAATAGCTTGAACTGTTTGGGAGGCATACAGGCAGTGGGACCTGGACCTGTCCTTAGTTCATGAGCTGGCTGTTTGGAACCTTGGGCTTAGGCAGGGACATTTTGCACAGCTTGGAAGAAGGGGACTGGACCTGCCTGTAATGAATCCCCAGGGGAATCTTGGCCCTGGAGGAGATGGGAATGGAGAGGAGGGGCTGGGGAAATTGGGGGGTGGGTACGGGAGGGGGAGGACAGGGGAACCCATGGATGATGTGTAAAATTAATACACAAATATAATAAATAAATAAAAAAGGAGAGAAAAAAAAGATCACATATTTGCACAGGCCCCTGGTTGATTGCACCATTTGAGAAGATTGTGGAATCTTTGTATGTGGTTTTGCTGAATGAGACATGCCACTGAACATTGGCATTGAGAGGTCCTACTTCACTTCTGTTTTGCAATCATAGTCAAAAACATGATGTCTCAGCTTGCTGACCCTACTGTCATGTTTGATACTGCCATGCCTTCTGTCAGTCATAATAGACACATACTCCCCCGAAACAGTAAGCTAAAATAAACTCTTTGTTCCCTAAGTTACTTGTGGGCATCTTGTTATGACATAGCAATAGAAAAGCAACTAAAGTAGTATTAAAAACAATCAATCAAACAAACAAACAAAAAAAACCAGCATGTTTTAGAGCTATGCCATAGGGAAAATCCTGATAAATAAAATCTAGTATACAATTTAATGTGTGGAAAAATTATCTTACCAAAGAAGATGATAAGCCAGCAGTTACTGCCTTGACTTATTCACTAACCTGCAACCTGGTCAAAAATTCCTTTCTAGCTTGTGTTTCTCTTGAAATAAAGAATTGGGAGTAAAACAATCTATTAAAATCTTATAAAACATAATTTATAAGTTTTGTTCATCACAATGTAGAAGAATATTTTTTTCATTTCAATTATGCATACCTGTGTGAATGTGTGGATACATGATTTTATTGTATGTACTTCTATATGTGGAATTCTGAAAATCCTTCTCAACCAAGATAATGGATGTGTTTGTCTGAAGATGTGACCAACAAATGTCTTAAAATCTCAGCTTTTTTCAGTGCACTATGGTTCCTATTGGTCACTCTACCATTGTCAGCTCATTTGCTAGGTCATTGAATCACTAAGGCACGTTGACCTCCTGTCATATTCTAGACAACACTTAGTACACAGATTACAGAAATTCATAGAATTATGGCTTTACTTGGTGACCTTATAGTAGTCTCTTCTGTAAAGTGGGTTTCTGGAAAGTAATGTTAAAATTCAGTGAGCGACACCAATGTGACAGCTTTGAGGGAATGTATTCAAAGAGGAAGCAATTTGATTTCTTTAATTACAGGTTTTAAACTCAATCAGCCTAGATTAGAACCTACTATTATGACTAATTTTAATATAAGTTTGAGATTCTTTAAGTTATCAGTTAATGTTTATGTTTCTTCATTAGAAAAATATGCATGATAATAAGTTTTCATTTTGTTAAGCATGTACTAAATCTAGGTAAAACTCACAGTAACTCACTGGGTACAATTCCTACTAATAGTATATAAACATACATACATACATTTACATAATACATTCTTTGACAGAAATATTTTATCTAAACTCTAACTTAAAATAATAAAGTTAAAAGATGCTAGTAGATTATTAATGAATAATCTTATAATAATTCTTAAACTTTTTTGATAATCTGACAGCTTATTTCTTATGACTACTTCAGGTAGTTATAAGATATTCTCAAATTCATAGCCCTATAATCCATATGCTTTTGTGTTTCTTATTTAATACTAAGTAGGAAGTACTCAAGATCAAACACAGAATATTGCACATCTGCAATTGCTTGTTATACACACAAACTGAGACTCTCTTTGATTGGCAGCATATGTTATAGTGAACACCAATCTGTTTTGTTAGAGATTTCATTGTTGGATGTTCTGTAGCAGTCTGATTTATGGCATATTTGATTAAGATGAATGGGCTTTAGTTTATTTAACCAGTCATAATATAATATTTAGCTAATATTTTTCTTATATGCAATCTGTGAGGCAAAAAGTTTGTACAGTAACACACAAAATGCCATTGTTTTGAATAAGCATCTAATTGAGATTGAATATGATAGACATGTTCCATTAATTAAATGCCATTTTGACTGTGAAAACATATTTTTGATATCTAATAGCTATGTTAGTATGGGACATAATTAGCTCAAAATTATTTTCATTGTATACAAGATGTAGACATTGTCATGCATAACATGCATGAAAAGCAGTGAAGTAGAGTCTTGATGCATTTAAACAGCATTAAAACAAATGTCATGCTGCTACTAAAGAATCAGCAAGCACTGTGTATGTGGAAAGCATTATGATATCTGAATCTCTTTGACCCATCTTTGTACTTTCATAAAGCATGGCATTGTTCTTGTCACAATCAGACATAAATTTAAATGTCTCTACTCCCACTGTGAGAAATAGTTCCATAGATGCAAACCCAGAAGCAGTGCTAACTACCAAAACAATTGTAAAAAATCGCATGAGAGCAAACTCAAGCAGATGTTTTGAAAACAAACAACTTGCTGAAATTTAGATCCTCTCAAGAAAATTCTGAGTGAATCAGTTGCATTCTCCATCTTTCTTCATCTCTCAGTTTTCAGATTTCCTCAGCAAACCCATTTTATTTTCATTCTCGCTTCACTTCACATGGTACTCTGAGCTGCACCTCAAAATAATTGAGTATGTGCCATCCCACTTTTATATTTTCTAGTATCTTTAGGGTCTCTGTGCAGCCCAAGTTAACCTCATACTATCTCCCATCTTTCCTTGCAAAAGCTGGAATGACTGGTGAGTACCACCACATCCAGGTGTGCATTTCCTTTCAAGCAATGAAATTCCTTCTTCCCTGACAGATGTTTTCATTCTTGAGACTATAACAAAAATCTGCCCGTAAGAGAGGAGAGCTCTTAAATACTGTTCTCTTACCACTTCTGTCAAATGGTGATTGCCTTCCCTTTCTACACTGGTGTTTTCCTTTAGAATAACAAAGAATCAAAGGACAGGGTCAAAGGATGGCCTCTCAACAGAATCCATTCTAGAGCATTTCTTGGAGTAGGTCCAGCTCATTCTTTTGCCAGAGCATCCTGTGCCTTTCAGACAGCACTAGGTAAAAGGCATCCTTGAGGCTATTGCAGCTTGTCATCCAGTCCCTGTGAAATCGCAGGAACCCAAACGGTTCCATATTTGCTAATTATTATCTGCAGTAACTGGCACACTTTATAATTTAGATACATTTTTAACTACTTAATATTATTCAAAACTTTAGGAGTGGTTCATTTGTATATTTATATCAAATTGATAAAAAAAATTAGTAATTGGGCAAACTTGTCCATATGGCAAGATGAATGAATATAGAAGGTAATGATATCCTGTTTTTTATTAATAATCCATTTAACCATGAAATTCACAATATTATAATCTTCACCTGTTATCAACTTGACACAATAACTAGATGGCTCATGAATTTTTGTGTCTTTTTGTTTTGTTTCTGCTTGGTTTTGGTGTAGATTAATCTCAAGGCATTATATAATTGAGGCAAATACTGTATAGGCCAGCCAAATTCTATGTTTTTAAGCCATTCAGCATTAATACTTCTGCACCTATTTTGATTATTAAATTAGAAAATTCCTCCCTCTGTAATTCAATTCTACTAAAATCTCTTTACTTACATACAGGTCTTTGGCTTGACTTCCCTACATTGTGTGTGTGTGTGTGTGTGTGTGTGTGTTTATATGTCTGAATAATATAATTTGATATTTATCTACCCTCTCACACTTTTGTAGTAATTTAAAATTAGAAGTTCACTATTTTTCCCCTTCCTTAACAATGTTTGGAAATAAATACGAGGTTCAAAGACTCAAGACATCATAGCTTTTTTTGTTTTTGTTTTTGTTTTTGCTTTTATTACTGACAATTGATATAGACACAGGAATTAATTATTCACTGCTCAAGAAAAAAACACAACATAATATTTCCATGAAAAAAATTCATAATCTTCAGAAGAAGAGTATATCAAAATATTCATTGAGTTGATAAATTAATTTAGAAATAAGATGTTTGTTAAGATATATCCCATGAAGTGCGACATCAAACAACCCAGTGTTAAAACTTGAGCTCACAGACTGTCTTTTGGATGCTATTGACATGGGCAGATATTTGTACCTTGCACAGTAGTTTACTCTGTAACATATCACACACTCTAGCTAACAATTTCACCCTTGAATTCTTCCAAAACTTTGAGGAAAGTCCATCTGCTCACAAGGACATACCTACACAAAAATTTCATATTATCCTGTGATTTTATACTTTTAAAATGAATTCTTTACCCATGTTATTTCTATTTAATAACTACTTATGGGGAAAACATTGAAAAACAAAATATTATAGGGTCAGAACTAAATCTTTCAAAACTGGCTAACTTTTTCAGCACAAAACACTTCAAGCTGAACATCTATAGATGCTTTGATTTATAATTTTTGGAAATTTCAAATGGAGATAAAGCATGTTTATAGATGTTAGAGGGGAAAAAAAACAGTTCTTTCTGCAGACAGGAACATGCCCAGTGACAAAATTACACAAATTCAAGACATTTGTCTATAGACAATATGTAGTATAGGTGCTAAATAGATATTATTTTAGGAACATTAATGTCATAAATATGATTCTTTAAATTTTAAATTTTTATTTTATTTTTATTCACGTATGAATGTGCTTATCTACATGTATGTTTGCCATGTCTGTGCAGGAGCACACAGAATCCAGAACAGGGTGTCAGATCAAGGCTACTAGGACTGGAACCTGAATCCTCTACAAGAGCAAAAAGCACTCTTATGCTCTGAATGATCTCTCCTGCCCCCAATACTTTACAATTCTAAGTAATATTTTATATTTTCCTCAATTCTTCTCTAATCAAATATGCACCAGGGCTCATACACTTATTAAACTTACATATACATTATTAAACATTTAAATTTTTTATTCCTCTGAATTTTGCAGTCCTAATTGTTGTGTGTTGAGTGTACATGATGAGCATGTCTTAAGGTACACAGTAAAGTAGACTAGAAGAAGCATGACATATTGTCAGTACATGGCTCTTTAGAAAAGGAGAGAAAGTAGTGACTAGAATGTACTTCCCTTTCACTTTTTAATACATTTTTTGGACATTTTATTTCATGCATCATTTTCAATCCTCTGTTCCTGGTTATCAAATTCCCTCTGCATATTAGAGCCAGGCAAAACCAGAAGACTGACAGCATGCCTCCAGGAATTTATTTTAGGTTATGCAAGTCCCTTGAAATGTTTAACAAGAGTCTGTCACACAAAGCCCAGTTAAATTATTCAAGTCACCAGCTGTGAAATTAGTGTATTTAGTTTAAAGTGCTCAGTTCCCCTAAGAGGCTCTCTGGGTCCACAGGGCTTGCTCTAAAGCATAAACCCACCTCAAGATCTAAATCAATTGGCTTGGTCAGACCAGTATAACAGAAATCAGAAGTAGGGCTAACAGTTTGTTAATAAGAATGTGTATGTTTGTGTCATGTTCTTCTTCTTTCATTTCCCTTCTCACTAAAGCACAAAATAACTTAGTCTGTCAAGGCAAAACTATGTAAATATCATTCTATATTTTCTGATGCATTGTCTATCTCCAGATAACCAAGCAATTCCTACATTTGATTAAGTTTATTTCTTCAGGCCTCTTTCACTTAAATAATGACTATGTCTTTCTTTGTTTCTAGTATTAACAATTTTGTCTGTTTCCTTTTTGACATTCTGCCATAGCTCAATTTTTTCTACTTTCAATACAATTTAAACTGCCTTCAAAATTCTGACTAGTGATTTCTTAAATTACTTCATAATAATGGCAACTCTGTTATATTTTGATGATTCCACAGGCCATTTTGGAAAATATGCAAGTTTCAAATATTTTTCATGAAGAGCCTCTCTTCACTTAGCAGCAAACTATTTGCTTTCCCATGACACTATGGCATGATGAGTTGATGAGAAACAGAGAAAAGATGGCCAGAGCCGTACCTTTAGAAGAGTTGTTCCATTGTGCCGAGTGCTGTATCCTAACGTATATTGCCAGGTCACAGATCTTCACAGAAGGATATTTTGCTGTACATTTCAACAAACATGGCCAGTTTAAACATAATATTCACTAAATACCAATTTAGGGAAAGCTTCAGATATGCTTTTAAAACATCACAATCAAGTATGGCAGTGTATGTTTGTTCATATCTTCATCCCAGCCCTCTAGGGATGAAGATAAGTTTAAAATTCAAGGCCAGCCTTAGCTATTTAGTGAGTTCAAGGCCAGCTTGGGCTGCTTAAGACACATTCTTAAATATAAATGAATAAATAAATAAATAAATAAATAAATAAATAAATAAATAAGCACAACTAATGGAAGATGAAAAAATTTTAAAAAGCTACTCAAGTTATCATAAAAGGATTTATTATTTTATTATCAAATAGATCAAGACTTATTCACTGATTGGTTGGATCTTTTGGGGATTTTTGGTATTCAGTGCTTGAAGTTCTTTATATATTGTGAGTTTCAATCCCCTATAAGATACGTGGCTCATAAAGATTATCTCTCATTCTATATTCTGTCTGTTTTCTCCAGGACTTGTTGTTTTTTCCCTCCACTGCGCAGAGCTTTTAATTTCTTCCAATGCCAGTTTTTCATTTCTGCTCTCATTTGCTCAGTCTCTGGAGGCCTCTTCACAAAGTCTGTCTGATATGTTCCTCCAGTGGAGATTTGCATTTTCTTATACCTATTTTTTTTTAAATCACACAAAAGAAAGGCAATAGCATTTAAAACAGAATAGCTTAATTTAAAAAGAGCAAGCTAGCTGTTTTTCAGTGCACTTATAGCTGAGCTTAAACACTATTTATATTCTGCTAGGGTTATAGACCTACACTTCTGTTAGAGAGACCACCTAAAATCCAGGGATCCCGCAGCCAACTCCTTAGCAACTCCTAAGTTTTATGCCATTGGTCATGATTCTAGAAAATACCCAATATTTGGCTCTGCTGCTCAATGTGTGATTCCACACAGCTTCTCAACTATGATTTACAAATTCACTAATATCTCAAAGAAAGCATAACCTTAAATGTTTAATTTTCAAGGGAAGTGTGTGGTGTCCTTTTTCTAAAGGGCCTCATTACTATAGAAATTCTATCTTCAAAATATTTTTACTGAGATATTCAGAGTGTCTGTCATAGATTTTTCTATAGGACACTTGTCTGTCATGCCTGTAAGAACTGTTTCTGTGTGTGTGTTGTAGAAATTATATTATTTTTGACCAAAAGAACATGAACTCATAATAAATTAGAAAATATAGTGTTGTTAATAGTAAATTTGCTTACATAAATATATAATTTTTATATTATGATTTCTCTTGATTTATATTTCACTCTAGTAGACAAACCTTGTAAATAAAACCAGAGTTTTCACCTCCTTGATTATATTTTTAGAGAGAGTATTTTTAAAGATCAATTTAAACACACTCCAATGATAAAAAAAAAATATTTTAAGCTAAGATCTTCCCCACTATCCTCCCTGTTTTTTACATCAGCCAAGACACAAAGAACAGTTTTAATAATTTTCCTGAGGTTTTCAATTCAGCCAATACATTATCCCCCCCCTTTATTGAAATGTCCTTGAAATGGGCAATGGGTACATGACAAAGGGAGTTCTAAACCCTGCTTACAGAAGTCTGATCCAAAAAGAAAGAACTTCCTTAGTCATGAGCAACAGATTTGAATGGCTGCGCACTAACCAAACACCAACAGACCATTTCCCTTTCTTTCCAGAATTTAATAACCAGAAAATAGATTCATTGATTTTAGGGAAGCTATGAAGACAGAGAAGCCCATGAAAACCTTTTAAGCATGGGACACTTGAGGCTTAACCCTAACTTTGTATTTGCTTTTATCACTGACGTCTTTCTTTGTCCATATGCGGACTATTAGGGTTGAAAGAAAATGGACTTCTTTCTATCATCACTGTCTCACAGAGAAAGTAACATGCCCTGTTACATGAGGAATGGGGAAACAATTTCAAAATCGGCATTAGAACACAAGTTTGAAGATCTCCGCAAGAATTTGAAAAGACCATTCTTTTTATTTTATTTTATTTTTTCTTTTCAAAGTATAGACCATTCCAGCAACTGACATTAAATACAACATGTTGATCATGAATTTTAGAGAATCAAAATCCCATGGAAAAATTGAACCCCCTTCCTAACTTGAGTTGTACAAGTAGTTCAGTACCAAGCACAGCAACACGAGTTCTTGAGACCAGCATGATACTGACACCTGTAGCTGCAGCAGCACCGGGGCTATCCATTTTATGCTTACTATATGTGGGCATCAATATTTCAATACCTATACACACAAATATCCTTCTATATGTCAAATTACTTTTTCCATAAGCAGATTCAGTTGCGCCTACTGAAATGAGTAAACTAGAAGTTAAACTAGAAAAGTTAAGCTAAATTTCCCTGGCTAATATTCAGTCAATAAAAACCTAAATGAGAAAAACAAAGATATCAAGCTACATTTCTTGACTCGAATTCATTGCTCCTTCAACGCCAACATTTTACCTGGCATTTTACATTTTTTACAATATTCATAAAAATTGCTCTTTCCTACGTATTATACACTTTTCTTATTCTGGCTCTAACTGAATTATTAATTTCCCTGGATGTTTTCCTGGAATGAGTCCAACTTGCTTCACAGCCTGACTTGACTTCAGCAGTCATTGGGGCTGATGGCCTTGTTGAGCCTCACGTAAGTGGAAAGCTGCCATTTCTCATCATCTCCCCTGTTTGGAACCACTAGTCCATCTTCAGGGTTAAGTAAGGAACCAGTGATCCCTGAGGTCTATCCTAGCTTTTTTGCATTTGATGAGACATTTTTTAGTATAAGCTCAAGCTAGGCATTTCCTACAAAGTGCTTCTTTCAGGAGTACAATTCAATAAAACCAACCAACTATTATAAAGTACAGAATACTTATAAGAGGAATTACAATCATATTCCATAGTTGCTTTGAATTAAAAAAAAATACAAGAATCTCCTGTATTCTACATAAACAAAACAATCAATCAAAAACAAAACCCCACTAATTTGTTATGAATGCATATGCGGCCCACACCTGGTGTGACAAAATGGATAAACAACAAGACATCATGATTGCCCTGAGGGAAGAATGTTGCTGTATTTGGGCATGATTTGAAAATGTCCCAAAAGAAATGCATTAGCACCATGGACTTCAATGTGTCAATATCAAGATCCTTATTGGTGGGGTCTAATGGGAAGTCACTACAGTATCATTGTGGGTTTTATAGCTTCCTGGATAGTTATGCTCCCTTGATTCTAATACCAATAACCATGAGATATTTTTCAGAGATGAACCAATGTTGGCTCCAGGCTCTGGAACTTGTAGAACTACCATCTATCTCAATGGCATTGTTTTAGAATTGATACATTGGGTTTGAGAGATTACTTGTTAAGAACACTTGCTGCTCTTCCATAGGATCTGTATTCAGGTTTTACCATTCACACTGTAGATTATAACCATCTGCAACTCCAGTTCCAGGAGATCCAACAGAGTCTTCTGGATTTTTAGGGTACTGCATGTACATAATACACAGGTATACATGCAAGCAAAAAAAACCCATATACAAAAAATATAAATAAATAAACTTTAAAATAAGTTAACCAGCCACCAATATTTTGCTATGGTAACTTAAAGTTTAGTACTCTAGAATAGGGTTGTTAAACCACATTTAAAGATGTGGAGGTACCATTGGGATGGTTAATGGGTTGGAAGAGTCATGATGAGCTTTCAGATCAGAGTGTTTGATCTGCAAGCATGAGGTACTGAGTTTTAATCTATAACACACATATCAAAGTCTTCACAAGGCTTTGCATGCCTGTAACCTCAGCAATGAGGCACTCAGAGAGGAAAGATTCCCGACAAGTAAGCCTATCTTAAATACCTACCATCTGGTTCACTGAAAGACTATCCTAAGGCAATAAGGGCAATATCCATAGAGGAAGACACTGGATATCCTTCTCTTGCCACTACATACATGCCTGGGATAACCACCCACAGACTCATGTACATGCAAATTTCACCTCACACACAAGAACTAAAAAAGAGAGTGGGTCCAAAGAGTCAGTTCTTCTCACTAATATGAAAAAAGGGCATTTCAGTAATTTCTACCCATGTTTCCTCTTCTCTCACAGGTTCCAAACTTCCAGAACAAATGTTTCAGAGACATAGTCCATCTCTTAAAGGCTACTTAAGTATTCTTTTTCAAGAAACTAATTATTTAGTGGTCTTATACTAAAACCCATGACTAAAGAAGTGCCATGCAACACTTGAGCTCATGGTAAAAATAAAATTTGAAATCTACATAATACTGGTCTTATAACAGGGAATATAGAGATCATGGTAGCCTCCTCAGGGATTCCAAAGGGATGTCAGAGATCCTAGAAAGCAGAGATCTTGCAGAAAGCCCCTGAAGAGGTGAGCCTAGAGAAACTTTGAGAATTAAGTCTCAAAGGAAACACATGAATGGAGAATTACGAGCAATATACAATGTCCACAATGGTGAAAGATCAAGAATTATTCAAAGCTAGACTGAGTGAATAACCATAAATAAGGGGCATGTTAAGGCTTTGTCCCTTCCTTCCACAGTGTTTATTGGCTTCAGACATGGAGCTGTATGCTGGATTTCGACCTTGCTTTGTCATAATACTCCTTTCTTCTTCCTCATGTATTACTTTATGAATAGGGATATTTAATCCTATCTGCATTCTTACACTGCATTGGAAGTAGATAATTTGTTAATAATTTTTCAAGTTCAAAACAGGGCAGGTTGCATAGGGCCTCAGATTTTGGACATGGCTTTTGAATGATTTTAGAAGGAATAAATATGTTTGGATTATCAGGGATTGAATTATTATATGTTGTATTTCAAGAAGAAAATGATCTTTGGAGAAAAGGGGAAAGATGATGTAGATTGGGTATAGTTAGGTATGTTCTAAATAGTTTTACATGTTGGGAGCCTGGCACGAAGTGTGATAATATTAAGAAATTGTGAGATTTTTTTTTAAGTTGCAGCTAATTGGGGCTTATCCCTGGCCCTTCCTCAGGCTCTCTGGTTTTCTTAGTTGCTATGTGACCTTTTTCTCTGACATAGGTTCAAATCATCAGGATTGAACACAAGCCATTATCCCTGGACAAGAGCAGAGCAAATATCAGGACCATGGCCATAGAACTCCAGAATTGTGAGCTAAATAAATCCATAGGGGCTGCTTAGTAGACAGTATTTTTTAATAATTATCAGGAATAAATTAGTAGTATGTTGAAGATAACATATGGGAAATATCATCTGACTGGAATGAACTGAGGCTCACCTTTTCTGTCATATGGATAGCAAAGCCTGTGATCAAATGCCACTATGATTGTGAGAACACTAAGTTTCATAGGGGAAACTCAAAATTGTGATTTCTATGGAGAAGCTCCCAAGTCTTGAGTGCTTTGATTAGACATAATTTATTTTAGAAAGGGAGAGTATTTGTCATCTGTGACCTTTATAGCAAACTTCAGTTTGGTAAACATGAAAAAATATAGAATCTAATTCCCTTCTAAAATTAGCATAAAAGTCTACTAAGCCTTTAGCCATGGCTAGTCCCCAGTATAAGAGTTTGTGCACTATGAGCCCTAAAGTGAAATATTATTGTGAGTACAGTAGAAATAATGAGATAGCTTTAGTAAAATAGAAAGAGTAGCAGTTTTTAAATGCAGCCACTTCAGCATCAACATCAGAAAACTTAGGATAAACATAAATACAAAAATTCTAGCATATAAATATTAGTTATCAATACTGTATACAAATATTTTACTATATGTGAAACTTTTAAATTGATAAACTAATGTCTTTTTGCTCGCATCATGTGACATATCTCAAATGACATATATCAGTTTGTCTACCATCTCTCAGATATCATGGCTATATATTTAAGAAAAGTTTTCTTATTTGCATTTTCTGCTTTTCAGTCTCATAAAAGTTCTTAAAATCTTATATTGTGCTTTTAAAAAGTGTTCAGTCTCATCTGTGTCTTAAGAAACACAGGAAATTGTTGGCTGACCTTATAAAAGAGCTCTAAAAATAAATACTTGTTAAAAGATAAAAATGAAAGCATTTGAGACCTGGAAGATTTTTTATATATAAATAAGGGTTTCTCTGTATATTCCTGGGTCTCCTAGAACTCACTCTGTAAACCAAGCTGCCTTTGAACTCAGAGATCTGCCTGCTTCTGCTTCCTAAGAGCTGGGATTAAATCCCTATGCCACTACTACTCGGTAATTTTTTAAAAAATTTAATTGTGTGTGTGTGTGTGTGTGTGTGTGTGTGAGAGAGAGAGAGAGAGAGAGAGAGAGAGAGAGACAGAGAGACAGAGAGAGACAGAGACAGAGACAGACAGAGACAGAGACAGAGAGACAGACAGACAGAGACAGAGACAGACAGACAGACAGACAGACAGACAGTCATGCATCTGAGTGCAGTGTCCAGCGTGGTCAAAAGAGGGTGACAGATCTCCTTGAATGGGCTTTAGAGAAGACTGAATCATCTAACCTATGTCTTTCAAAAGAGCAGGTAGTGATCTTCTGTAGCAGGAATCTTAAATAATCTTATTAATAAAATCAAACCCGGTGCCAGTTATTGGGGTGAATGTTGGAAGATTAGAGAAGCAGAACAAGCCACAGCTTCTTCACCTTGCCAATTCCTCAGTTGTTCCTGTTTCCTCAGACTGGAAGCTTCTGTGTCCTCATCCAAATGGATCTCAGCTGAATGGCTGCTAAAAGCCTAAAAGCTTAACCAGCTCTACTTCCTGGTCCTCACATCTTATATATCTTTCTGCTTTCTGCCATCACTTCTTGGGATTAAAGGCGTGAGTCACCATGCCTGGCTGTTTCCAGTGTAGCTTGAAACTCACAGAGATCCAGATGGATCTCTGCCTCCCAAGTGATAGTATTAAAGGGGTGTGTGTGGCACCATTTTCTGGCCTCTGTATCTAGTGGCTGTTCTGTTTTCTGACCCCAGATAAGTTTATTAGGGTACACAATATTTTGGGGAACACAATATCACCACAATCTTCACCTTTGAGCCACTCTAGATACCCAAATGTTTTTTAAGTGATTATAAATTAGAAAAAAAATGTTATTTTCACTATTTAAATAAATGGACAGAAAATAATACCAACCTAAAATTATGTGATCTTATAAAATAAGAAGCAAGAAATTAAAACATCATGAAATCAATGTATCACTAACAGTACTTTATTTATTTATATAGTTGTTTCCTAACAAAATCTAATGATTTATGAAAATAAAATTTAACATATTGAAAGACTCAGAAAATGTAGTCCAAATTTGTAAAGTAAATGTATGGCATTGCCAGTGTTAAAAAACTGCCTCTACTCAATGTTTCTAATCATTTATAACATGGATTCTTTTGAGAATATTTTATTAATTTCTTGAGAATTCTATACAACATATTTTTATTATATGCATCCTCTCCCCAGCACCTTCTACATCCAGCCCTATCTCCCACGTGCCCAACTTCATGCTCTCATTTTGTGAAAAACAAAACCAAAAACAAATAAATAAACAAAAACATCAAATACAATTTATGTTATTCAACTACTCTTGGATGAAGAAATGGTCCCATGGTGTGGCTGAAAAATTAGGGGTCTAATAATAATAATAATAATAATAATAATAATAATAATAATAACAACAACTGACTCTCACTCTCTTATCAGCTGTCAAATGCCAATGGCTCATCTGCTGGGGAATGGATTTTTGCCCACCCCATGTTGGGATTCGTTTAGTCTGAAGTTGCACAGGTCTTATGCATGCTTTCACAACCTCTGTGAGTCCATGTGTACAACTGCTTTCTTGTGTCTGGAAAACACTGAATGCTAATGTCACTCACCATCTCTGGTGATTAAAGGCTTTTGTTATACCCTGTCTATGACTAGTATTGCATTGGAGTAGGAAATGTGATTAGAAATCCTATTTATGGCTAAGAATTTCACAGTTACTTATTCTCTGTACATTGACAAGTTATGGGTCTATTAACTGCCATCTAATGTGAGATGTGATTTCTCTAATGAGAGATAAGAGATGTCCTCACATATGGGCATAGCATTAAATCACTAGGAGTCATTTTCATACTATGCCCACTTTGCAGAGTAATAATAATAGGTTCTCACCTAGAACCTATGTCCTATCTAAGCACAGGTATTTATCCCTGGTAATGTTTTCAGGTATGGGTTCTATCTCATGCAGTAGGCCTTGGACTCAATTGAAAATTAGCTGATTATGCCCATAATACTCATGTTACTATTGCCACAGATCATTATCGGTTGCTTCAAAACTTCACAGCTGAGTGAGACTGATGACTTTTCTCCTCCCATCATCTGCATTACATGTTCTAGCACTGTGAAAGTTAGCCAGTAGAGATGAAGCTTCTAAGTCATTTCCATTTTTATGACTGATTTTTAACAATAGAGCCTTACCATCAAGTTCTGGAGGCCGATCAAAGGTGATGGAAATAGCCTGTAATAATTATGGTCTAAAGGGTCTCCATTGGCCAAATACTCAAATAAAAAAGATAAGCCTCACTATAGCATAATAAAGGTGGGATGGATTTGGTCTTCAAGGAAATGTTGGTTGTTAATATTAACTATTGCATATGTTTCCCAGGAAGCAATTTTGATTATATAATTATATATACGTAAATTCATTGTTAGAGTCACACAAGTCACTTTTTAATTGGCAGCATTGACAAATTCATGCAAATGTGTCCTGACCTCTCATTTAAATGCATAAGCTGCAGATGGTGTTTACCTCTCAATTATTTCTAAAATTAGTTCAAAATATCCAATGTGGAGAAACAACATTTTCTTATGGAAAATAAAAATTTCAGGATCAGAGAGTATTATTCTTCTGTTCAGCTCTGTAAAAAGAAATATTTAAGCCAGGTGATGGTGGCGCATGCCTTTAACCGCAGCATCGGGAGGCAGAGCCACGTGGATCTCTGTGAGTTGGAGGCCAGCCTGGTCTATAGAGCAAGATCCAGGACAGGCACCAAAACTACACAGAGAAACGCTGTCTCAAAAGCAAACAAACAAACCAACAAACAAAAAAGAACATTTGGGAAGGGATTGAATTTTGTGAATTTTAGCAGACTACCAGTTTTTAAACAGCCCCCCTAACATTGATGGCAGCAGTGACAGCAGAGCAGAAACTGTCATTCCAGGTTGCGTCCCTTGACCAAAGCTTTATTTAACTCTCAGATCACAATAGAAGGGAAAACAAGTAAGTCATTGGCAACAGTGATTTTGTAACCAAGAGCACACCGGGAGTTTAAGGAAGTGTGCAACGGCCTTATCATTTCAGAAGCCCAAAGGAAAGCCAGTGAATCAGGAGGAAGGCCTTCACTGGAAGTATCTATTGCTTTAGAGATTTGGCAGTAAAGATTATGATTTTTATTTTTATTTTTTTTAATATTTATTTATTATTTGTTTGTTTGTTTGTTTGTTTACTTATTTATGGTTTTTCAAGACAGGGTTTCTCTGTGTAGTTTTGTGCCTTTCCTAGAACTCACTCTGTAGCCCAGACTGGCCTTGATCTCACAAAGATCTGTCTGCTTCTGCCTCCTGAGTGCTGGGATTAATGTGTGCGCCATCCCTTCCCAGCAGATTAGGACTTTTAAGTTTTAAAAATTAGTTAGTACCTGGATTATTCTTCCCTGATTATATTATAATTATATATAAACACAGAAAGCATCTATGTTTAAGTATAATTGAATGGCTGGATATTTCTGACCCATTTATTTTTATATTACTAACTAAAACTATTTTTCCGTTTTATGAAAGTTCACTAGATTAGTTCCAAAGTGTAAAATGTGAATAATCAACTCCATCCATCAGGCTTTGTTGGTACTGAGGTAGTTGAGGTTTAATTCCTGTTTTATTTCTGTTATGGGAAATAGAAAAGCAAAGTGCAGGGACAAGGGCAACCCTTTTTTAGTGTTCATTAGGAACTGGGTCCGTTTGGGCTTTCACCTGTTCACTGACACAAATAGTATTTCCTTTGCTTTTGACTGTATAAGTTTCTTTGCTCCTTTGTTCATTAATTCACTGTCTATTGATTAACATCAGGAGAAACACACTGCTCCCCATGGAACTTTCAATAAATAATGAAAGCAACCAGATGACTGTGGTTCATTCCCACCCCAGAGAAGGGAGGAGCTGTCAGTGCATGGAAGTTATAAGACTCTTTTTGGAAATATTTTTCTTTCCTGTTGTAGAAACATGGGCTTCCTCTTCTCCATGGGTTTTCCTAGGACTTTAGCTCTAATGTTTTCTTGAGAAATATGAATGGGGATATCTTGGAGAGCCAACTGTCTGGGTTGTGAAATAGGTGAGGGGAAATTCCTTAGGGGTCTCAACCATAATGTTGAACAGGCACATGTGGATCCGAGTATCAGGTTTGTGAGCAGTCAACTCTGAGAAAGAATCTGTAGTCTCTCTTTTGTCACATCAGAACAATGTTTACCTGGGCGATGGGCCTCCACTTGTCAAATGATTTAATAAGATGGTATTTGATTTCTTTGTGAACATTTCCAAACCAGTTCATTCTTTAACCATGTCATTGCACTAATGAAAATTTGAAGCAACATTTGTACAGGCTTAATTAGGATATATAAGCTGTTAAACATAAGCTTAATCCATAAACAACCACTCACTACATTTGCATCTCTAAAATGTCAATAGACATTAAATAATAATGAAGTAAATGATAAGGAACTATTTTTAGAAATTACCTTCATTATGTACAAAATAAAACCACCATCTCTGGCTGTTTTTACATTTTATTCGTGAATGCATGAACAACAAAACATATTTATAAAATTTCAGAATAAGAATCATAAGGCCAAGAAGGTTGCTAGTAAGTAATTTTTTTTTAAAAATAGAACTGCTCTCCAGCCTTTCTAAAGGGAAACTGGAGCCACTGACTTCCATTTTGAAAAATTTAAGCAATTGTAATACATACACTAATTGCTTTTCCTGTTTATCTTAGCCCTGTGCAATTCTTTTTAAGACTAACAGTTATAAACTAAGACATGGAGGACACTGCATTTTTGTCTTGGTTTTTGTTCAATCAAAACAGCAGCTTATTCCTCACTTCCAGAAATGGCACCTTTAATTTCCATACTAGAGATCTCAGCAAGGGTAACATTCACAAAGTAGGACCGCTTAGGGATTTTGGATCACTCTCTGCATGTACTATGATCTCACATGTTGCCCCTAGCACTCTGCTTGTGTTTTTTGGCTGAATTTCAACATATTCTTCTTGCAAAATATGTAATTGTCTCAGTCTCCACAGTCATTTTCTTGAAGTAAGTGAGTGGGAATAATATGGGAAGAATGGCAATAAGGGCTGGCATGTTTTTTCTTAATTTAATTTGGCAGTCATCTTCTCAGATTATGTAATGCTAAGAAGAGAGCATCATTGCTTCCTTTAGATAAATAACTTAGATTTTTCTAAGTTTGAAATTCCAAAATGGTTAAATGGAGCTAAGTTCTTGCAAGTTTTGGGGTTCCTGTTCATATCAATTATGTAGTGTGGCTCTTTCCATCCCATATATGTTCAATATATTATACATAGCTTCATTGTTATACATTTTAGCACTCCTTTAAATAAAAATTCACCAAATTCCAGCTATCGTTCTGAACTATATATCAACTTTCCTTGTTAAAATAAGATTTTTAAAGTTCTTTCATTTATACATGGGCATATGTTTTAGAAATCACTGAAATAGTCATTTATTTCTCCTTAAAATACCTGTCTCAATTAATGACATTTAAGCAAACAACAACTTATGAGAACAGAAACGTAGTAAATCTGCCTTTCCACTGAGCATTTATTACATTTGCCCTTTTCAGCATCGGGCAATGAAAGTGGTTTATGCGATTTGAAAGTTAAAAGTGATAGCTTCATTTCTCAAAATTAAGCAATCACTCAAATCAATGCAAATTGAAATGCCTCCATGTGATGAGAAATGTAAAATGCTAACTGCAAGTGATGTGACCGGGCACCATTCTCTTAATAAAATAAGGATCGCTGCTGCCAAACTTCAACCTGCTTAACACAAGACATTTAAGAATGGGTGCTTATGCATTTCACTGATATGCCTCTACCTTAAAATGTGTGACTATCCCAACTACAGCTTCCACTACAATGACAATCGCCATTGTATGACAAAACTCCTTAGAAGAAACAAGTATTGCAGCCGTACTAGTCTGCATGGGTTTGCTTTCTTAAATCACACCCTGAAAACATAAATCCTCTGGTTCTCATTTTCTCATCATGCACACAGTGTAAAAATTTTATGTAACAGAGCAATCATCACATTGCACTAAATACAGTCTGGTCCATTACAGGAGCTTACCCAGTCAGTCTTTAGCACAGGTGTACTTGTAGCTAACACTCAGAAGCATCACATATTAAGAATGAGCATGCCAGCAGCTTATAATTACCTCTTCATTACTTTTGTCAGGAATTGAGAATCTGAGTCTTCATTCTTGAAGCACAGGGTGGATGGAAATTCACAGTTCTTCACTTGAGAAGTCATGAATATTCAAAAGTCTAATGGGCATTAAGACAATATGCAAACTGGGACTTGGGCCCTGTGTCTGAGTTAGCTTACCTTAGATTTCTTTATATATTGTTCTCATGGAAATGTAGAATTGTTCTTTCATGACTTCTGAAGAAATTCATAGATCAAGAATAATTGAAAAACACCTTGAATTAGAAACTTGAATTTTTCTTTTCAGGGAAGTTTCGCTTTCTTTCCTTTCTCCCTCCCTCCATCCACTCCTCCCTCTCTTCCTTCCTTTGTTCCTTCTTTCCTTTATTTTTTCCACAATTAATTAAGTATTTTAGAGTTGCCAGGAGCCTGAGTGATAGGAACACAGGAGTGTTAGTTGTTTCCAACATTGGAGATTGCTCACACCCATCTTCCTTTGCTCCACAGAAGAATTTGAGGTGAGCAGAGGGATTTTTCTTTGTGCCTGTTTTGAGCAATTTTTTTTTTTGTTGTTGTTGTTTTGTTTTTGAGACAGGGTTTCTCTGTGTAGCTTTGTGCCTTTCCTGGATCTTGCTCTGTAGCTCAGGCAGGCCTCAAACTCACAAAGATCCGCCTGCCTTTGCCTCCCAGAGTTCTGGGATTATAGGCGTGATTGAGCACATTTTTAAATGGCTTAACCTGATGCTGAAGTCCTTAAGAATACATCAATTTACACACATATAAACGGTTTATATTATGTTCCATCAATATTCAGTTTGGTTTCTGTCTCCCACAACAATTTCAGTCAAATCATACTAGAAAAATATCCACAAATGTTTAACCATACCATAAGAAAAGCTAAAGAGAAAAAGGAAAAAAGTTTTCAGAGTACATGTATAAGAAAAGGGATTGAAGTTCAGATAGCATCATGAAATAATCATAGAGATGAATCTAGAATTAACTTTATAGAAAGAGTAGAATTTTTCCTTAAATGAGTCTAGCTAATAAAGTTGAAACAAAATAGAATTACATATATATACATATATATATATATATATGTACACACACACACATATATATATATATATACAGAGAGAGAGAGAGAGAGAGAGAGAGAGAGAGAGAGAGGACAGACAAACAGAGAGACAGAGATTCAAAGCTAGAGAAGACAATAAGTTCAATGCATAGGCAATATATTTTTAAAGCCATCGTTCCAAATTAACCATGAGTTTTGAATAGTTCCCTGAAAGCCACATGTTTATGATAGCTCTTCCAGTATGTTTATCAAATCATTGATATTACTATGTAGTCACAGGCAGGGGAGGAAGCCCAATAATGGGACAAAGCTACAGTTAACTATTTTACATATTAGATATATTTTAAGCCTGTTTATACATAATGAAGTTGTGTATAATCTAGATCTGTTGACTTATTTTCACTAGCATGAACTAAAACTACACTCTAAGTTTATGTAAGATAAAACACTTTCTATTACTAAGAGAGCTTGGTAAAATCTTATATAAGGAAGATTAAAAAAAAAAAAAAACCACCCAAATAAAAACTAAATGAGACTGTCTACTAAGAGCATACAAATAAAATAAACCTGTTCCAGAAAAAAAAAATTAGTTTTAGACTTCTAAATACAATATAGCTTGAATTTATAGAAGTTGATAGATAAGACATTATATTTTTGCCTTTTGCATATAAAAATATGTAAAAGAAAATGAAGCATAAGTTGTTAATTTTTTTATATTAAGATACCTAGCATGTCAATATTCCTCAACTGGGCTTGATTGTCAACAGCTAATATTAAAAACATGCACTTATCTTCCATTTCCCCATAATTACCCATTGTTTCCATGACATAAGACTTTGGATATGCAGAAACCAGCTGTGCCCTCCTTGTTAACAGCCTGTGCATTCTACACCATCACAACCATTCCTGGCAGGTTATTTATCATTGGCTTTACTCCAAGGATGGAAAGTGTTACAGCAGAGTGATAAATGATTACACCAAGAACGTTAACACAGAGAACAATTAGAGTAGCAATTAACTTCAGCTTATCTATTTTAAGGTGAAGGAATATGTTTTTCTCAAGAAATATGCTTCTGTTTATTCATGACACTAGAAGGCTTTTGGAATTAATATTTTAATCTTTCTTCTAATATGTTGTTAGGGTATGGAATAAATCATGTTTCCTTTCATTACTTTGATCAAACTAAAGGATTGTTAATATGTTTTTCTCAGGAAATAAAATGATTTCCTACAAGTTTAAATAAAAATCTGGTATTATATCTACTAAAAATAAATAAATGCTTCACCTACATATTTGACCACTACCAGTGAATAATGTATTATTTGAATCGTTTCTCTTAGTTCTGTTTCTCTCAAATCTGTAAAATATTCTGATGGTATAAGGGACTGAATGTTTTCCATGGTGGTTCCTGTCGCATGCTCTGTTAAGCCTAGGATAAATTTACATTGCTGTCTGTTCTGGTTGTTGTGGAAGGAGATTACTGTCATAATGAAAGTTCAAAAAGTATACCAGATTATGCACATATTTCAGTTTTTAGAGTTGCTTTCCCTAGTGGTACTTCATGACTAATACAATCATACTAATCCCTGGTTTGTTTTTTTTTTTTTCTCCAAAAAGATGTGTCTGAAATTTAACAATGGGTTAGCCTACATTGGTTTTTAATGTGATTTGGTACAAACTTTGCATTGAAAGAATGTAGTCTCTTGCATTTATCCATTTTTCATGATGGATGTTGTATGTCCATAATACCACAATTTGAATATTTTGCAAATTTAGAAAGAAAATTCCTGTTTCTTTGTTTTGAGGGACATATATAGAGTATTTGCCTGTGAATTAGGAACGAGAAAGAGAGAGAACTTGTGAGTCTTAAAACTCTTTTCGGAGGTGGCTGAAGCCATGTATATCCTAATGATTAGAATGTGAAGCCTTGAGAACACATTTCTCACAGTTGTTTAGCTGCTGTCAATCTGGTAGATGTGAATTCTTAAAAAGTTTCATGCAATACATGTTGATAACATTCACACCTCCACATCTCCCACCAGATTCAGCTCTTCTTCCCTATTGCCCTCAACTCTGTCTGCTCTATGCTATCACAAAGAAGATGATATGGTCCCCTGGAGTTTACAATACCCCCAACCTTCTGTCATGATGGTCCCTGAGCCCTAGATGATAGGTGTGTGATGGAAATGTATCAGTTGGGCAGGAGCACCTCCTGGTTAAGGTTCTTTCTGTCTACTGAAAAACATGCCTTTTCTATATGGCCTTAGAGTTTACTTGTCTACAGGTATAAGGATAACTATTTAGAATGCAGGTAGACATTATACTGGTTCAGGAAGAATGCAGCAGGATGCATTCTAAGATCCATGGCATCACCAGAAACTGAAATTTTAGAAAGTTCAAAAGAGCATGCACAAAAAAACTCAAATCAAATTTCTAGAGCTCAAATTTTTTCAATTTCTAAGTATACTGGGTATGACTAGCCCAAATTAGATTTTATTGATACAAATCAGTAAGCATGAACACAGAAGTAGAAAATGAAAAAAGTTGAGGTGTATTTAGATCTTTTTCAAACGTTTAGAATTTTATATTACATTTTATAATAATCCATGATTTTATTGCATGTTAAATATAATTAAAATACAATTATATTACTTCTCCTTTCTCTTCTGTGTAATCACTCCATCCAAGTACTCACATGCCCTCTGCTTTCAAATTGATAGGCACTATTTCTTTGAAAAAATATATATACATATGTGTGTGTGTAATTGTGTGTGTGTGTGTGTGTATTTCCAAGCAAGTGTATAAATCCATCCTACTGAGTGCATTTTTGTTGCTTTTGTGCATATGGTTTCATGGCTGACCACTTTGTATTGGATAACCAATGAGGGTACTCATCCCTGTGATAAGCAAATTCATTATCTCCCATCATTCATTGGTTGCCTGTAGTTCCTTGTCTACAAGTGGGGCCCCTTGAAACAACCCCCTTAAATATTAACATGTGTTTTGATATCACCTTTGTTCAAGTCCTCTTTATGCACTCTCACAGCAGACTTCCTAGTATTCTGACTCCTACAGACTCTCTGCCTTCACTTGCACAATGTTCCCTCAGCCACTGAGGTAGAAGCCATGCTGAAGATGCATCCCCTGGACTCTCCATTTGCTACAGAGAGAAGCTTCTTTGATGAGAGGCAACAGCTAGTCTTATAAATGAAGATTTGTAGGTAGCAACTATAGATGAGAGAGAACATTGTGGCATTTGTCTTTCTGGGTCTAGGTTACCTCACTTGGTATTCTTTTCTAGGTTCACCCACTTGCCTGCAAGCTTTAAGAATTCATGTTTCTTTTACAGTGGAATATTATTTTATTGTGCACATGTACGACATTTTCCTTATCTAGTCATCTGTTGAAAAACTATTTAGGTTTTTTCCACTTCACAGTTATTGTACATAGGGCAATTGGATTCTCCACAATGATTTCCAGAATGGCTGTGCCAGTTTGCATTCCCACCAACAGTGAGCAAGGGCTACTATTTCCTTACAACATTGCCAACAGGCATTGTTGGTTTTCTGTTCATCTCGGCTTTCCTGACTTAGGTGAGATGAAATCTCACAGATGTTTTAATTTACATTTTCCTAATTGATAAGGATGGTCAATGCTTTTTGAGACATTTCTTAGTCACCTTTATTTCTTAAACTGAGATATCTCTGTTTAGATCCCTAGTCAAACGTTTAAGTGGGCCTTTGTTTTCTTGGCTATTAATTGTTTTGAGCTCTTTGTATTTTCTTTATAATAAAACTCTCCCATATGTGTAGTTGGCAAATATTTTCTCCTTCCATTCTGTGTGCTTCTTCTTCACTCAGTTGATTATTTCCTTTACTGTGCACAAGTTTTTGGCTTTGTAAATCCCTTCTTGTAACTTGTTGGCCCTAGATTTGAGCAAATGAAGTCCTATTTGGAAAGTCCTTTCCTACTCCTGTATCTTATAGAGTACTCTATGTTTTCTTGTAGCAATTTTAGTCTTTCAGGTTCCAAATTGAAGACTTTGTTATCTTTAGATCTATTTTTTTGTTGAGCAGGATGATGGGTCTAATTTCATTCTTCTATATGTGGACATCAAGTTTTTCCAACTCTATTCATTGAAAATGCTCTCCTTTCTCCAGGGTATGTTTTTGTCCTCTTTGTCCCGTATGAGATGGCTGTAGTGTTGTGTATTCATGTTTGAGAAATCAGGGAAACAACACTTTTCACAGTAGCTTCTAATAATATAAAATATGTTGAGGTAACTGTAACCAAGCAACTGAACAGTTTATATGATTAAAACTTCAATCCTTTGAAGAAAGAAATGGAAGAAGATGCAGAAGATGGAAAGCTATCCCATGCACACGAATCTCTAAGATTAACAGAGTAAAAGTACAATCTCTATCAAAATTCAAACATAACTCTTTACAAAATTGGAAAGGACAATTCTCAAATTCATATGGAAAAACAAAAAACCCAGCATAGCTAAAACAATCCTAAACAATGAAGGAATTACTAGAGGCCTCCACATTTCCAATTTCAAGTAGTATTGCAGAGCCATAGTAATAAATACCACATGGTATTGGTATAAAAACAGACACATTGACAAATGGATAGATACATTGATCAAATGGACATAAAAAACAGACACATTGATAAAACTGAAGACCCAGACATAAATCCACACATACAGACCCCTGATTTTAAAGATTTTTAAAGCCAGACATACACACTGGATTTTCAACAAATGGTGTTGGTCAAACTGTATGGCTGCATGTAGAAGAATTCAAATAGATCCATACTTACACCCTGGATAAAATTTAAGTCAAAGTAGATTACCATAAAACAAGATACATTGAACCTGATAGGAGAGAAAGTGGAGAATATCCTTGTGTGCACTGACATAGTAAACAAGCTTCTGAACAGAATATCTATAGTGCATTCCTAAGATCAACAATTAATAGATGGAACCTTATAAAACTGAAAAGCTACAGTAAAGCAAAGGACACCATCAATCAGACAAAGTGGCAGTCTACAGAATGGGAAAAGATTTTGACCAACTCAACATCCAATAGAGGACTAATATCCAAAATATATATATAAAACTTTTAAAAAGTAGATGTCAAACAAAATGAATAATTCAATTTAAAAATGGGGTATGGATCTAAAAGGAAATCTGAACAGATGAAACTCAAATGGCTGAGAAACACTTAAAATGTGCAATATTACTAGCCATTGGGGAAATGCAAATCAAAACTATTTTGATATTCCATCTTACATCTGCTAGAATGGCTATTATCAGTATCATGAGATCATGCTGGTGAAGATATGGAGCAAAGGAAACACTGCTCCACTGCTGGTTGAAGTCAAAACTTGTGGAGCCACTCTAGAAATCAACATGTCAGTTCCTCAGAGAGTTGGGAATTTACACCCAGCTATACCATTCTTGGGCATATACCCAAAGTATGCTCTATCATACCACAAGGACACTAACCTAATCATGTTCATTGTGGCTTTATTAATAATATCCAGAAACTAGAAACAACCTAGTTGTCCATCAATTGAAGAATGGCTACAGAAAATCTGACAGACATTTTTGAGAAGCAGGGAGTTTTGGAGGACTGTCCTATCTTGTCTTGGCAAAGATTTGCAGTTTCTTTTTCTTTTTTTTTTCTTTTCCTTCTTTTTTTTTTTTTGTGTGTGTGTGTGTCCTGCTGGTTCAGTTTGGATAGTGTACTGTTAGTCAGGAGCAGATGTATCTCACTGTTATGAAAAGCTTTAGGTTATTAAACATATGAAATGCCATATTCTATAGGTCTTTGAAGTGCATGAAGACCATCTATCTATCTAAATCTATCTGTGTATTACCTTGAAAACATACCTAATATATCTACAAATTTGATTATTATAAATGACTAACTACTGACCTGCATTTCATAAGTATACATTGCATTTTAATGAGTTGTATAAGCATAATACCCAAACAAGAGTAAAAAAAATACATATAGTACAGCAAAATAACTTTAAATTTATATCAATAAACCAAAGTCCATACCAGTGTAATGTATTTTGAGACTAATAGTAATTTTTTGAATTAAAATAGATTCAATAATCTATCCTTTTATCTCACCATTTCTATATCATATCCCTCTTCTTTCCTTTAGAAAGAGATCTTTGAAATTAACTCTTTAGTTTAGCTGGATTTTTTTTTTTACTATGAACAATAACAACTTGTAACTACCCTGCTTAAAGGATAATAAATATCCATAACCTGTTTTTGGGAATATGAGTGTTGTTCTCTAGAATATTTCATGTTGTTTGGCGGCATCTTTGAGGAGACCTTAAGAAAATCAGGATAATTGTTAGGTCTTGGCTGAAATAGTTTCTGTGACTGGATCATATCAGCCATCAGCTTTGAAGCTGTTCTTGATGAAGAACACCAAGGAAACTACAACATAAGCATCTTCAGATGCTGGATCACCTGGGCCATTTGATTTCATTGGTGTCTGTTCCACTTGCTCTGAAAATACATAAACTTTTAAAGGTAACATTCATATCTGTTTTAGTACAAGTTCAGACTGTGTGTTGTACTCAAGTCAGCCAAAGATAAATTTTTTGTTTTATGTTTGAGTAAGTAAAATATACATTACATGTTTTGTAGTTTTTCTACATTTTTTTTTTATATTTATAGCCAGAATTTCAGGGGGTCTTCTTTTATCAAAGCTGGTTATCTTTAACCCTGAATGAGTCCACAGCTTCTTTTTTCTTATGGAAATAAAAGCATAACCTCTTCCCCAAAGTAACATTTCATTTGACTTCCATTTTGAAGTCAAAACATGTTTAAAATATGTTGATTGGTTTGATTCAGCAGTTTTCATAGTCTAATATGTCTTAGCAGCTGTCTTTCCTTCATTAGTAATCAGAGAATTTAAAGACACTACAATAACATACAGAATCCAGACTCTGTGTATTTCCCATCTTTAAAGATATTTCTCTATACTTTTTCTTTTCTTTCCAAGCCTATGTATATTTTAAACACACTATAACCTGGTTAGAGGTTTTTGTTTTTGTTTTCTGTCTGAATCTGTCTTTACTGCTTATCTGTAATTGTTTTCTGAAGGCATGAGCAAAACCCCAAACCCACCATGCAGCAAGGTGGCAGAGCTTATGCTGGTAGCTTGCTCAAGCCTTCAGGTAGTGGCTAGGAGACCCTCTGTACACCACAGCCCATGTGAGAGACTACTGGCACCCACCATGTGGCTTAGTCATAGAGTACTGGCAGTTACCATGAGATGAGTCTCTGTACTGAGGCCAGCATGAGAGACATGAGACTAGGAAGCCATGTTTGGCTCCACTTTTGTGTGTTTAGAACTTTTTAAAAGCCTTCTCAGGTCTTACACGGATGTAGGAAACACATGAAAAATAGAACTTCCATAAAATCCAGCCCTGGGTATGAATTTAGAGTAACCCAAATGACCTTTCCATAGTGACATTTGTACTCTCATATAAATAATTGTCACAGTATTCATAAATATTGAATTACAGATCCAGCCTAGGTTCTTGCATTGTTGTGAGAATAAGGAAAATATGGTACATATCCACAGAATGTGGTTATTAGAATTTTATTCAGCCATAAAATTGAAAGACATGGAAGAAATTGAAAGACATGTCATTTGCATGAATAGACAGGACTATGGAATCATCATATTGAATAAAAAAGTCAGTCCTACAAAATTTAATCCCATATGCTTTCTCTAATGTGGGGTGGGGAACCTGGAGTGGGGGGATGGCAGCTAACGAAGTGGAATAATGAGAAGGAACATGGAATGGGGAAGGATTCTAGTGGCAGAAGGATACAAAGCAGTAACATAGGATATAAATATGACCCCAGTGCACTCTACACATGCATGAAAATGTAATGACTCTTTACACTGTGTAGTAAAATTATAGAAATTAAAATAATAGATCTGTCTCACATGCATTGTGTTGAGTAAAGGAAACCAGAAATGAAAGAATTATAACATTTTATTTAATTGACACTCATAGAGAGGACATTAGAATACAAGAAATAAAGAGCAATTTCTGAAGTTGGTTCTGCTGCTCAGGATTTTATGAAACATGATAAGATGATTTAGGCAGCATTTACATGATTTCATTTACCAAAACTTGCAGAAATACTGGCAACATTAAGCTGTAGCAGATATATAAATCATGTTTTAATTTCAAAACTAATAAAGGAAAACAATGACTTTACTCATCTACGTCTGAAGGCTTTTGATGTAAATCTAAGATTTCATCATTTACCAGAGGCCCAAAACTGGCATTTTTAATGGAGCCTGTTGATGAAAAAATTTAATCTCTATGAAAATGTATTACAAACACATTTTGTACTGCATGCACATGCTGTAGTGAATAAAAATGAAGAATCATTATTTCCAGAAATAATTCAGCCTTAACAGTATCCATGTACAATAAATTTATAATAAATATGTGCTAATGTTAGTAAATCAATATCAACAAATGCTTAGTGAAAGTCTGTCCTGTAATAATCTTTGAAACTGAAACTGAAAATGGAACTTCATTAATGAGAAATGAATATCACACAACACTGCTATGAAAGTTTATCGGATGACAGTGTGGATTCTTAGAAGTTGTTATAAAATGTGAAGCATAGAAAATGACATGTGGGTGATGGTGTGAATGTGAGGGTAAGTGACTAGTGAAGGTGATAATGATGGCACTGTAAATGCAGGTGATAAAAATCACTCAGTGCTACAGAGAAAACATATCTTCTGTTAATTGCTTCCTTAAGTGGCCTACTTTGTCAATGAGCAAGAAATTCATGGCGTTTTATTCAATTATAGGGGAACTTCTCAGACACAAACCATGTAAATGTGCCAGATAACAATGGAATGGCCTTTATAAAGGCTTTAAAAACAACTATGGTAGTGATATTTTATCCCTAGTATCTAATCCCATCACCATGAAGAGATGATCAATGGCAGATTGAACACCAGAGCAATAATGCTTCATCTCCATTGGTGTCCCATAGTTGTAATTGATGTATATTGTATACATATATAGCATAATTGAATATGAAAATATTAGAAGCTGGGCGGTGGTGGCGCACTCCTGTTATCCCAGAACTCGGGGGGCAGAGGCAGACGGAGCTCTGTGAGTTCGAGGCCAACCTTGTCTCCAAATCGAGTTCCAGGAAAGGCACAAAGCTACACAGAGAAATCCTGTCTCAAAAAACAAAAAAAAAAAAGAAAAGAAAGAAAGAAAATATTAGAAATGTTATATAAAGAACTCCTAATCTTTAAAGTTTCTGCAAACCACAATGTTTCACTTATCAACTTAGTAAAAAAATATGATGCATAAATAATAATACATACATATGAAAGTCTTTATCAACTTTTGAGTAGTCATACATTTCATTGTGAAAACATTAATATTTACTCATGTTCAAGTGGCTTATTACTCAAATAGTGTTACACATTATCTCTTATAATATTGTGTTGTCTGCAAGTGTGTATACATCACCACTAGCAAAATAATGCAACACTCATATTCTAAAAACACACTTAGAGCAAAGGAGTTTAGATGTGGCAGTATAGGATAGTACTTTAACTCCTATCATGATCGGGTCACCTATCCTGACATTGTTCACATTTCTTTTGGTCTTTGGGAGGACATCCACATGAAAATGATATTATGTATTCTCTCTCTTTCTCTCTCTGTCTCTGCCTCCCCCCCCCTCTCTCTCTCCCTTACTTCCTCCCTCACTTTCCATACTCCCTTCATTTTCTAGACAGAAGTTTTCACCAGTAAGGGAATATCCTAGTTATAACATTTATAATAGCAATGAAAATAACTAAAGCTCTACTGTGCATAATCAATGAGACACTCTGGTTTGTCATTCTTTATCTAATTCAACTGTGTTATAACTGTCAAGTATATATGATTATGCTTATTTTATATAAAAAGATGAGTTTCAGAGAGTTAGAACTTAAACTTGGGTCCCAAAAATGATGGAAAAATACAATTTCAATAATTCTGTGTTTTATAAACAGTCTTGATGCATTTCTGACTGAACTATATTTTTAACCTGTTAGTCATCAATCCTGACTGAGTACCTAAATTTGAGAATATACTGTTTTATAGACCTCATATGTCAAGTAGAAGTTGCCTTTATTTATTTTTTTCTTCATTAATTAATTTATTTATTTTTATTTATTTTTATTTATTTTTATTTATTTTTGTTGTTGTTTGGGATATGACCTTTATTGAGCTTTTCCACCAGAGTGAAAATATCATCTGTACAAAACCAAATGTTTGTTACATCTTCTGCATTACAATTAAAATCCAAACAGTTCTTTAAAAATAGTCAGCTCAATCAAAACCCACTGTTTCAGAATTGATAGCTTCTTTGAAGCCACAGTAACACTTAAATATAGTTAAAAATCAAGTACAGAAATTTGCTTGGGTAGAAAGCTAGCTAAACCTCCAACTTGCTAAAATAGAATTATAAAAAAGGCAAAATTGTGTTTGTCACAGAGAGACCGTCCACTGGAATCACTGACACTGGACAGCTGTTAAGAATAGAGTCCTGAGATAATCAGGAATCAGGCATCCTTAGGTAGTCTTCTGTTGTCCTTTCTTCCCAGTCAGAGACTTGTGGATGTGTGGGATGACATCACCAGCAGCAACTGTGGCCTTGATCAGAGAGTCCAATTCTTCATCTCCACGAATATCAAGTTGCAAGTGATGTGGGGTTATATGCTTTACCTTCAAGTCTTTGGATGCATTTCCTGCCAACTTCCATATACCTCTGTGGTGAGGTACTCCAAGAGGGCTGCTCTGTACACAGCAGCAGTAGGGCCACACATCTGGGGATGGTTGTCCTAGGTTTCAGTGTTGATGAAAAAGGCCCACAAGAAACCTCCTTTGTCTTGGCCTTTCCGGAGTCCTTCCAAGCCTTACCACCAGTCATCTGGGACCATGCTGAAGATCAGACGAAGCAGGGAGGAGACCAGGCCAGGAAGGCACACAGCAAGATCCTGGCAACCACTCCTCCATCTTACCATGCTTCAAACTACCTTTTTTTTTTTTTAATTCTAAGAATCATCAGTTTTCAATAAATTATTGGACCAGAATCATGACTGCTACTGGTACAAAATTCATTTAATGTGATTTCAATTGTATTTTGAATTTTAAGGTAGATGTGCCAAGAATAGATGCCTCATTTCCATTCTTTCTTTTCTTTTCTTTTTTTTTTTGGCTTTTTTTTTATGTCTAATTGTGTATGTTCTATTGTTTGTTTGTTATAGATAGGAGTTTTAATAACATAAAAGTGTTCATATAAAAATTAGTCTTGAATCTGTCTGTATGCACATCTATCATCCCTCTTTCTCAACTATCCTTTTATCTACCTTGTCCTTCTCTATCCGAAATCAAAATAGTCAAGAATTTCTGCTGTTATAATGTCACTGGTGAATCTACTAATCTGCCCATTCAAACATGACTAAGAAATACTTTTGAATCATTTTATTCATCTTCTTTTTGATCTCAGAAGACTTTGAGCTTATGAGAAGCTTAACTTTCATGAACTGATTGGTTTAGATAAAAAAGAACTGTTAAAATTTACATTATTTCTCTCAGCCATGACTATGACTACATCTACAATAAAATTGTTTCCAGAGAGTTGTGCACAAAGGCATGTTTTATGAGAGGAAGAAATGGATCACCATTTCCTTTTAAAAAGTAGAATGAGGCTATTAGGATGTGTAAACTTTGATCAAATATGTGTAACATAAATTGAATTATAATATATTAATCACAAAGGAGTAAATGAATATAGTCAATAGTCTTGCCCTCTCAATTAGAGTTATATTTAAGGTTTTAATAGCAGATTTTATGTTATTGTAATATTGATTTATGATTTAAAACATCATAATGAGATGGTTTTGGTTTAGTGTTTATGCAATAAATGTTGGGTTTAAGTATATTGAACCAATCTTTAAGCATGTATCTAATTTAAAAATTAGCCAAATATTGAGATGAAGGATATTGTTGTAATACAACACATTTTACAATATTGGTCATATGCATGTTTGTCTTCAGGCATGGCTGAATTTATATATTTAAAATATTTCAAATGATAAAACTTGTGCTATGTAGTAATTTACCAAACAAAAGTTAGATTAAGCAAATCTATATAATACTGCTTTATAAGAGATAATTTCATAAATATTTGTAGCAATTTGATCATTGAAGAATTCAAAGTCATAGATTCTCTTAGCAAGCTGCTTGCTATGCATAAGAATAGGAGTTTGTATCACCTGTGTGGTGTTTGAATCTTAGATGGTCTTTTAATTAAAAAAAAAAATGGTACCAGATTGTTATATAAACTGGACATGCAGGACCCTAAAAAAGGTGACCGCTAAACTTTACAAGGCAAGATGGCCCTTTAGATTCTTGCTTCAAAGAGGAGACTGATAGACATTCTACAGGACACAGAAAAAAAATGACTGACAGACTAGTCCTATTGTCTGAAGACAGATGCCCCAACTTTACAGAGGAACTTTGGACGACTGTCCAGGCAGGCAGCTGTCTCTGTCATTTCCAAAACTTTAGAAGTTGCTTACAATACATTTCCTGTTTACTTAGGTAATATTATATCCTTCTGGCGTCTTTGATGAAGTTAAAGACCAAATAGTTATATTTTTTGGTTATGATAAAAGCTAAATTAAATATGAAACTTTAGAATCACAAACACAGGATAAATAAAATACCTTCTTTAATTTTGACAAGTACAAGTAGACTAGATATTATAATTGTAATTCTTGCTTGAAAACTGTTCTATTATATGTAATTTTACTATGTTAAAGTTAAAATATTTCTTTTTTATTAGGCAGAAAAGGGCAAGTGCTGAGGGACATTGGTCTGTATGTTGTAAATATATGTTGCCTGATTGGTTGATAAGTAAAATGCTGATTGGTCAGTAGCCAGGCAGGAAGTATAGGTGGAATAAGCAGACAAGGAGAACTCTGGGAAGAGGAAGAACTGAGTCAGGAGTGACCAGCAAGACACAGAAGAAGCAAGATGACAAGGCAGAACTGAGAAAATATGCCAAGCCACATTACTAAACATAGATAAAAATTATGGGTTAATTTAAGTATAAGACCAAGTCAGCAATAAGCCTGAGCTAATGGCCATATAGTTCATAATTAATATAAGCCTCTGTGTGTTAATTTGGGTCTGTGCAGCTGCAGACCAGGCGGGACACAGAAAAACTTCCTACTACACCAGATATTGGGGTAAAACCTGAAAGATCAGAGAAGCAGAGTAAGCCACAGCCACCAACTATTACCTCACCAAATCCACAAATCCTCTGACTGAAATCCTCTGAGTTTTCACCCAAAATGATCTCAGCTGAACTACCTTAAATACCTTTTTCAGGCCTGCCCTCATTTCCTTGGATTAAAGGTGTGTGCCACCACTGTCTGGTGTCTATGTCTAATCTAGTGGCTGGCTCTGTCCTCCAATCACCAGTTAAGTTGATTAGGGTACACAATACATCACTACACATGAGCCAATGCTAAATTTTCTTTAAATGGTGCAATGCTGCACATCTACTGTCCCAGAACTTGGGACACCAGAATTACTAATAGCCTTTCATGATGCACATTAAGATACCTAACCTTTCTGAGCAGCGGTGGCACATGCCTTTATTCCCAGCACTCGGGAGGCAGAGCCAGGTGCATCTCTGTGAGTTTGAGGCCAGCCTGGTCTACAGAGTGAGAGCCAGGACAGGCACCAAAACTACACAGAGAAAGCTTATCTCAAAAAAAAAAAAAAAAAAAAAGAATATCTACCCTTGAATATTTTAATTCTATCTTTGCTACTGTGATTTGTTAGATAAATCGTTCATGTCAACTTTTTTATGTCTCTCTATATAGCATATATAGATATGCATATAATTCATATATATCATATTTATTCACCGAATTATATTCCTTTATTTTTAATGGTGGGATCAACTTATCAACCATTACTCTATCAGTAATATGCTTTAATTAACAGCATAATTGAAACTTTTGTCAAATGAATTCATAGTAAAATCTCAATTCAGCTTGTCATGTGTGTAGAATTACCTATCATGAACCCTGCATGACCCTATACCTAAGTGGCATGCATAAGATCCTATGAATTTTGAAAGTTTGAAGAAAGAATTTAAAATTTTTTTCTGCAGTTTTCTGAAGGGAAGGGAGAGGGAATGGATTTAGGGGGAAGATTTCAGGGAGGGATTGGGAGGAGAGGAGAGAGGGAGGAGAGACTGTGATAAGCTGGGAAAAGATAATTTATTAGTTAATAAAAAGTTTTCATCAAAGAGAAATGACAAAATATTTAAGGATACAGATATGTTCCAACTGACCTAAGCATTATGTAATGGATGTATGCATAAAAACATCCCATACCATGTATGATTTCATGGGTTTATGAACTAGGTAAAATTAACATTTCAAAAAACAATCTGTATTTGTCTTGGAGTTGCTGATTATGAGAAAGCAGAGATAAAACAGATCTTTCAGTTTATTTGGAGATTAGGAGGACATAAGGAGAAGAATATGGACCCAGTGTAAGACAAGAATGAGAGCTGAATGTGTCGCTAAGTCTGCTTTCCCATAAGATACCTGCTGAGACGTTCGTTGTACTGTATCCACAGTGAAATTAGCATCTGCATACCTTTGTAAACCAAGCAGTGTGGGCAGCTGTTTTGCAGTATGAGAAGACAAAGATGCGAAGAGAGACACTTACATCCAATGTGGCTATATGGAACATAGTAGGCTCTTAGATGAAAGTCCTTCTGAGTGTCATCCACATGATTACAAATCAGACAGGAAGACAGCATGTTCAGTGAGCACCAAGGTTGTAGTAGCATTCACAATTACTCATGTCCCTTGCTCTACTATGGAATTGAGTAAATTTTCCTGGACTTTTAAATGACAGAATGGCCAGTAAAGTATAAATTTTGTTTCTTGCGAGCTGTGGAGCTGATCACCACAAGAGGGAGTCACCATTAGATGATTGTCCACAGAAATGAGGACATTCAAAGACTTTTCAGTAATTAATGGATTTGATCCTGAAAAGACATCAATTCATTATCACTCAAAATACAAATGTATTATGATTTGGCATTCCAGGATGGAACTTGTGAGTCTAACTTATTAATAAATATTTGCCTTAGGTATAAGTCATGGTAATTTTGTTGATGTCCCAAATGCATTTTGTGGTTGTTTACTTAGTTGAAGAATGCACAGCTGAAATACAGATATTCCACAAACAAAACAGCCTCTAAGTGACTCTGAGACCTGCCTACTAAGGATGACTTTAAGATTTGCAAAGCAAAAGCCATCAGAACCACCATTCCCCTGAATAAGTGCAGAACTGATGCTACACCCCTGGAAAGATGACAAAGTTGCATCCTATCATTACAGACTTACCAGAGAAAGGTGTATCAATTGCAACCACAATGTTCACTGAGCATGTCTCTTTTACTGACTATGAAGACAGATGGGCATTGGAGAGCAGTATGTTATCCTAAACATAGCACGATTTTAACAATGTATCCACTTACAGCTATTCTTTCAGCTTCAATTTATCCAATAGAGTTTTACTGTAGTTAGTGAGTGAGCACCTTTGGTATACATAGGTATACAAATACTAATAGAGTAAAACACACACAGACACCACTTTCTGATTACACTAATCCATGTATAAATATAATCAGAATAAATTATTTTCACCTGATAAAGACAATAACATATGTTGATTATATACCTCAGATTTATCTGAATTTTTATTTAATCTAATTCTAATTTACTTTCCAATAATAGATTTTACACTGTATTCTGGACTACTTTGTGGATAGTATTATTCTTACAGGCAGAAAGTAGTGAATGAGAACCTTCTCGTAGCACATTGGCCAAGGGACAAGGCCTGAAAAGGACACCATCAGGAGTAGAGATAAAAGGGTACATTAAAAAAAAAAAAAAAAACCTTTCAATAATGAATGCATATTTTAACATAATATTTGTGTAAATCAAGTTGATTTGGATTTGTATATAGATCTATTGAAATTGTAAATTAAGTCAGGACCTTTACTTGTGGCATTTTTTTCCCTTTTGACTAAGACTCAACTATCATGGTGTACCTTGCCTCTGTTATTATTCTTGAGTAGTAAATCTGAATTGAGCACCATTTCCAGGGAATTCAAAGCTTTGTGAGGGACATTTTATGCTGCAGAACTGTGAAAGAGGTTGGTCGGACAGGGTCTGGAAGGCTGATTCCAGAAAACTACAAAAACAGTTAGTTGTTTTTTAGCATGATGTTATTGGTGAAATTATTAAGGCCACTCCATGTAGTTAAAAGGGAGGGCTCTTTCTGCAATGCGTTTAGGCCTGTTTGAGGTGGGCTGTTGTCGAGTCGCAGAGAGGCACACCGAAGCCATGATGGAGGCTGATGTGAATCCGAAGGCCTATCCCCTGGCAGATGCCCACCTCACCAAGACGCTGCTGGACCTCGTTCACCAGTCATGTAACTACAAGCAGCTTCGGAAAGGAGCCAATGAAGCCACCAAAACCCTCAACAGGGGCATCTCTGAGTTCATAGTGATGGCAGCAGATGCTGAGCCCTTGGAGATTATCCTGCACCTCCCTCTGCTGTGTGAAGATAAGAATGTCCCCTATGTATTCGTGCACTCCAAGCAGGCCCTAGGACGGGCCTCCGGGGTCTCCAGACCTGTCATCGCCTGTTCTGTTACCATCAAAGAAGGCTTCCAGCTAAAGCAGCAGATCCAGTCCCTCCAGCAGTCTATTGAAAGGCTCCTGGTGTAGGTCGGCCGCCTCTGCCCTTTCCTGTCTGCTCCCACCCCACTTGTTTATCATATTGTCTGTTAGCATGTGGTATTTTCAGCCAGTTTCTATTATAAATATTGTACTACATCCGGTTTTTGTATTTTTAATTTGTCTTACAGGGTTGCTTTGTCCCCATCTCCTCATCCTCTCTTCTACCATTTTTTAATCTTTTTAAAAAGTGAAATGATACCTAAGACAGGTGAGAGGCAGAATGTCACCATTTAATAGCAGGAGTAACCAGGAAAAACCTAAGCCAGGAATAGTGTCTGTTTTCACCTGCAAACTCATTCCTCTGTGCACGGTAAATGAAGTAACACCAGTCCCTCATGCCTTTGCACACAAGATCTCCATATATGTTAACAGGACTGAAGATTTTTCTTTGGGGAGCAGTCCCTCCCGCCCACCATCATTTGTAGAGAAAGTCTGATAATGTTAAGCATATGTCCAAGTGCCATTTATTAATGTTTGTGTGTTTTTGATATGTGTAACCTTATATTCTCACCCCATTCCCCACTGAGGGTGTCAAGGCAGTAACAAGTCAAAGGGATGGTCTGCAGACTCAGGCAGCAGGGTGAGTTTGATGGCCTGCATCTGAAGAGTGACAAGGACAAAATAGTTCGTGCTGGAATAAAGGACACTGGGGCCGGAATTTACAGCAGAGACAATGCTATCGGGGACATCCTGTCCTTGGTTGAATGGGGTTTTTTGTGGAGCCATTTGACACCCACTTTGGGAGGGAAGCTTTATCCTTTTCCTCCCACAACATGGGTCAGATGTATTCTCTGTCACATGAAGAGAGTGGTAATAATGTTCATTCTTGAGCATCCTAATAAAGAAATATGTTCCTATTTCATTTTAAATGAAAAACAATAAAAAATAAAAAAATAAAAGGGAGGTTTATTTTGTGGGGTAACTTACAAATGAAGGGATAGGTTGTAGGATCTGGCAAAGGTATGGCGCAGTCCGGTGGTGTTCTCTGGAGAAATCTGCTCAGTCTGTCTCCAGCTTCCAGGGTGTTAACCTTCCTTTTTTTAACAAAAAAGAAAAGGTGCTGATTGACCAGTAGCCAGGCAGGAAGTATAGGCGGGACAAGCAGAGAAGAGCATTGTGGGAAGCAGAAGGCTGGAATGAGAAGCTGCCAGCCGCCACCATGAGAAGCAACATGTAAAGACACCAGTAAGCCACAAGCCACGTATAGATTAATAGAAATGGGTTAACTTAAGATAAAAGAAGTAGATAACAAGAAGCCTGCCACAGCCAAACAATTTGTAAGCAATATAAGTTGCTGTGTATTTACTTGGTTGGGTCTGAGCTTCTATGGGCCTGGCAGGTAAGAGAGATTTGTCCTGACTGTGGGCCAGGCAGGAAAACTCTAACTCTATGATGTACTGGCAGCGAACGGGGGCTTGTAGAGATTGAAGAAAAGATGCAGCTGAAAGTGTAATCTAACATGTGAGCTTAAAGAGATTCCAGTGCTATTGAACCTGTAACCTGGAACAGGCTGTGAAGCCACCACCTGAAAACAAGCTCATCCCTTTGCTGGAGTTCCTACACCTTACAGCCATGTCTTCTTCAGTTTGGGACTTGTCTTCACACTGCCTTCTACATCACGATCCAGTTTCCCCATAGAAAACTTACCTGGATTCCCCCAAAGAAATGTTGTGCTATAAAATGGTTCTGGTGTACATGTGGAAAAAAAGACAATAGGAAGTTGTTTCTGTGGGCATCTCCAGACCCATTCACAGCCCTTCAAAATAAGCTGCTTTCCTCAATTTACAAACAGATAGTTCCGTTCTTCTGACTGAACTAACACAGGTATTCCTTGTGTAATATGCCATCAATTCATACACAAAAAGGCAGTAGCTCAAATATATACTTATCGGAACAGCAGTATAATCTTGGTAGCACCTATAAATGAAACGAGAGGGGATTAATTTTAGATCTCTTAGTAATTTTAATAAATTTTATGACTTATATCTGCTTAACTATTGAAATAACGAAAGCTGAAGACAACCAAGAATGAAACCTAACCAGGAAATCTGTAGTGAGAAAGTGTGCCCTAGATATGATAGGGAAGCTACACCAAGGATATCTATACAATATGATGACAAAAAGAGGACCTGAACAATTACAATGGCAATGGATACGTTAATGTAGAATGAGGAACTCCCAGGCCACCTGTTCCACTAAGATAAAGAACTATGGGCATCTAATGACAGCAGAGAGATAGAGAATAAATCTTCCCCAGGCATGAGTGCTCTAATTTACTGGCCAATACCAAGAGGTTAGCCCTGAAATCATATAAGCAACAAAAACAGACTCAACAAGCTTCATCTAAATGTTTATGCACACACACACACACACACACACACACACACACACACACACACCAAAGAAAAGGAAGGCATTAATCTGAAAGGGAGTGGGGTGGTACATGAGAATAGTTGGCAGAAGGAAAGGGAAGGGGGAAGTGTTAGAATTATGTTTTAATAACAAAACAATGCAACATAAACTCTGATTTCTAAATAAACCATTATTTTTTAAGTCTCATTTTAATTTTTAAATTGTATTTCAATAGTTCCTTCCAAAACAAAATGAGATTATGTATGGTATAAGCAAAGTTGAAATCCAAATTAAGTATTTTCTTATAGATTTTAAATCTCTACTGCACCCACCATTCAGAACCCCTTGCTTTCTTGAAATAGAAATATTGGGAGAGCCCAGCCTGTTATAACCCTTGAAAGAGGCCTCTGTCTTCAGCTTATGTTCAGTTATAGAAATGTACAGATGGATGAATGGATGGATGAATGGGTGGGCAAGCAGACAGACAGGTGAGTGAGTAGATGGGGATCATTATGCATTTTGTCTAATGTTTTTGCCCCTTTAGTTCTTCACAGTATGTTCCCTTCCTCCTTCCAGAAAGTCCATAAGCATGTCCACTTTCTGATTCTAAGACATTGATGACTAATCCATTTGCTAAATTTTTAATGCTTATTTCAACAAAGTCCATTTCATTTCAATCATTATTTTCTTCGGTAGTGTTATTGCTGCATTTGAGAGTAATTGTGGACTGTTTGCTTTTACATTGGAAAATGATTAACTCAACACTATTGAAGAACAAAATGACTAATCCTATTTAACTCCTTTATTTGATCTACTTGTAATGTGATTATCAGAAGGCAAAAGAGGTATTCTAAGTCTTTTCTTGACACTCATTATTTATATTTTCCTACATCATTCTAATTTTTTTAGAATCAGTTAAGGCAATAAAAACCTCCCCCCTCCCACACTTCTGAGGCCTACAAACATATGTTTGGAGGGAAAGACTTTTACTGGTTGTTTCTAATTTTTTTTATTTCCCTAGAATATCTTATGCTTGCTAAACATTATGACAACTCTACTCTTAAAATTTATTCCACATAAATCTGCTTTCTTAGATCACTTCTAAACAATTCGCTTGAACAGGCTTCCTTAAATCTGAGCTCCAACTTAGTGATGAGTCATCTCTGAAAAAGAAGAGCCATTATTAGTTTATTTTCTTTCCTAACTATATTTATAGAAGATTACAAGAACTTACAGTGCATCCTTCTTTGTTAATATAGTCTATTTTTTCTTCATTAAAATGAGTAGGTTTAGCTTGAGAGACTCTGTGAGAAGAGAATGAAAAATGATAGTTTTAACAGAGATAAAATATTACAATAGATCATTGATTACACAATACTGTATGTATACATATATGTATACATGTGTATATACACATAGATAGATAGATAGATAGATAGATAGATAGATAGATAGATAAAGACAGAGATAAGTCCTGCTACTTATTCACCAAGGAAAACAGATAAAGAAAAGGACATTGTAAAGAAAAGTTGTGAATGTAAGTATAGAGGACGGGAAATATGGTTTTACCTAAAGGCAATTCTATGACAGTATGTAAGTAAATTGAGAAATAATAAAGTAATTGTTAAGCTTCAGAGAATCACTAAGGAATCATTTTACATTAAGCAGAACCAAAGTCTTCCTTACCCAATTTCAGCAAAAGAATTTTAAAAAAATATCCATGCTTTCAGATTTTGATTACCATGGTACTATTTGTTTTTAAGTTAGGACTTACATCAATTTCCATTAAATTCAAATCAGAGGGTTAAGAAATAAGAAAGACACACCAGAGTATTTCATGTTCTGACACATCATTGCCACACTCATCACCACCAGCTCACTGTGCCTATTTATTTATTTTGTTCCTGTTTTAGGCCCTTGTCCTTGCTGCCTTGTCTTCATGGTAGTGGGTTTTTTGCATGGACTAAAAACTTATTTTGTGACAATCATTTCCAGTTGACTTGTTTTCCACTTTGACCCATGGTTTTCAACTCCTCAGATTTCCTGGCACCCTCTGTTGAGTGCCATATAAAACAGAACAGAGGCTGATACTTAGCTGCTGTTTCAAACTCATTCATCCTTCCTAAAAATACATTCTTTCTAATTCTGGGTGACTTTCAAGGTCCCTCAAATCTTAACTTCTTTCTCATAAATTTCAGCTTTCTGCTGCCCTCTCCTGGCCCAGGAGTGTATATTGACATTTAATGCTAACCTTGGAAGTATATCTTAAGTATCATGATAGATGGAAAGTGGTGTGTCTAAGACACTGAGCATGCTCCACATCATCATGGAGCTATGTGAAAACTATAAAAGACAAGAGCTGTCATGCAGACTGCAGTTCTAGAATAAGAAGCTGCTTTTTTTCTTTCTTTTTAACAGTACATACCCCTGACTGGCCTGGGGTATGTAGATGGACCTGGCTTCATTGTCACAGAGATTCCACTGCCTGTGTCTCCATAGTTCTGAGCCCAAAGGTGTGTGCCACTATGCTCAATGATGGGTCACTTTCATTAATGTTGCTCTGTTTCATGTAATGACAAGTCACATGTTAGGAAGCCTTCAGACAGAAAAATGTGATTCAAGATCTTGTTCCTAATCTACAATTGGAAGAACAGGATTTTAGCATATTAATTTATAAAAAAAGTAATTTTACACACGTTTCAGTTTAAGTATTTTATATCTATGTAAACAGTTATGCTAAAATATTAATGAATATTTTAGAGTTATCTCATTGATATTCAAAACAAGAAAAGAACATAAAAAATATTAAAACATAGGCAAAAGAGATTCAGTAGCTTCTAACATATACAGTAACTTTTAAACTTATTCTTAAGATTGGTTGCTCTGCCTCAGTTTCATGCTGATTAAGCATTATATCATATGAATTCTTTCTGTCTATAATCAGGTACTTTATTTTCTTTTTTGTTTCATTCAGAATTTTTTAATTCATTTTACATGCCAATCAAACTTTTTCACTGGTTCTGTTTTTAAATATCAGATTGATATTTCTTAAGGAAGGGAGCTGTGTAAATAGTTGTTCAAATAAAATTTCAAAATACTAAATTTCTCTTTCACTGATGCTTATATAAACAACCCATTGTCTCAGTGTCTAAAATTTTGTTTCATAACCTTAGTCTTCTATCAACTTCATGTGGAGACATTAATAATGTGTCTACCAATTTGCCAACACTGCAGTCATGGTCAACCCACGGTGTTCTTACACATGGTGACTGATGGCCAGCCCTTTAGCTGTGTATCTTTGACCTCTTTGAGCTAAAACTCCAAAGAAAGCAGAAAACTTCCATGCTCTGAGCACTGGGGGGGGGGGGGGCGGCATGGTGAGGGGGGAGAGATTTGGATACAAGGGTTTCTCCCGTCACATAATTTTTTCAGGATTCATGGCCAAGGTGATGACTTCATAGACTATAATGGCACTAGTGGCAAGTCCATCTACAGTAACAAACTTGAGGATGAAAAATTATTCCTGAAGCATACAAGTCCTGGCATCTTATACATGGCAAATGCTGGGCCAAACACAAATAGTTCCTAGTTTTTCATATGCACTATCAAGACTGAGTGACTGGGTGGCAGACATATGATCTTCATGAAGTAAATGAAGGGATGCTATTGTGGAAGCCAGGGAGAGTTTTGGGTCAAGGAATTGCAATGCCAGCAAGATCTCCATTGTGACTCTGGACAAGTCTAATATTGTTGCTAACTTGTATGCATCAGGCTATTCCTTCTGTATCTCTGGAGAGTGCATCCACCCTGTCTGCCTGAAATATCTCATAATTTCCATTCACACTTAAGTTTTCTAGGTTCCATATTTTCCTTATTCCCTTTCAAGTCTATCTGGATTGCAATGTCAAGTTTATGATTGTGAATAAAAATTAAATAAGAAAAAAAAGAGAACATGTCAACACTTAAGTACTTCACATATTTTTGACTTGTTTGATTTGAGTAGATTCTGAGTGCCAGAATATTGAAAGCCTTCAGGTTAATCCAGTGTGCTCCCAAACTCTTTCTCTGACTCTTGCCATATATTAGTCACTGATAATTGATTCTCTTGGGCTCTTGATAAACCCCAATTTCCCATATCCATTTGCTACACTTGTCAACCAGAAGTTATTCAAAGAATATATAATCTTTCAAACACAGTAAAATTAGTGAAGATATCCAGCGTTAGCATGCTGTTTGCCAATTCTGTACTGTGGGAAAAGGCTGCTATTCTTTTATCTTTCAGAAGTAAAAACCTGACATTTTCCAAAATATTGTCCTAAGACTGTAGAAATTTATACCATTTTTTTGAACAGCTGAGAAAATAAAAACTATATTTCTACCCCCTTCTTAGAAGCAGGAGGAGGGAAGAGGGGAACCTGTGATTGGTATGTAAAATGAAGAAAAATATCTTAATAAAAGACATTCACTGCTATTGCTAATGCTGTTTAATTTGTTCACCCTTTTAATTCATATTCTGGCATTGAAACCATTAGTACCATTAGTAGTCTAAACTGGAGTGGTGTGGTGTAGCTCTCTCTCTTTTATTTTGAGCTGAGGGTCGAACCCAGGGCCTTCCTCTTACTAGGCAAGGGCTCTACCACTGAGCTAAATCCGCAACCCAATGGTGTAGCTCTCTTGTATCCATCATATTATGTATAAAAACTAGCAACAAATATGTATTGTCCTACAGAAATGGAGGGCAAAACCACTTTACAGTTAACATTTCTATAGCATTATCAAAGGGTCACAAAGTGAATTTCCCTCATACACAAGCAAACTGTTCTGAGTTTGGGTTCAATAGTACAAATTTGCCTAAGACAGAGGTCTACTGATTTACTCTAAATAGTCATTAGTCTCTAAAGCTACGGTAAAGTTACAGTCCATAATCTAAGTATCTGGTGACATGTTATGTGCCTGTTGCCATTAGACAAAGTTAAGGTGTGGTGCAAGCACCGGGAGAAGGGTAACACTTTACCAAATCTACAATAGGAAATTGTTTTAAACAAATTCGCCTATTACAGTAATTCCTTAAGTGCCTCAGATTGTAAAAGAGAGAAAAAAATTCAAGCTGGCTGGCACTTCTGCACTTATAGTCGAAATGTACAGTTTTAATTGAAAAATGGATTTAAGGAGGAATTTGGATTGCCTTTTAAATAAGGTGGGATGCTGGAGAGAAGCAAACCTATCATAGGTCTTGTGCTCAGGCCTTGCTTTGACTAGACAGAGTGTCAGACTCTTGGTAGTCTGAAACTGTCTCTATTTCTCAGGGAGAATATTTGTGGGACATGTTCTCAGAGTTTATGTGGAAACAGTTGAACAAGCCGGCTTGTTCAGCCAGAGGACCGGGGAATATATCCTGAGACAATTAAAAGCAGTAAAAGAGGAACAAAAGGAGGTCATGGAAAGCAGTTATTTGCAGAAAACTATTACAATCCTAAAGTTACTGGTGCAAGGAATCTTTTGAGACAAATGATGAAGCAGCTGCTTATTCCTCCCAGGTTGATGGAGAGACAGAGCAGTGCAGGCATGGGAACCATGGGCTATTCATCAGAGATTACAGAAACAGCTAAGATCTTCAGAGATTAAGCCAACTTTAAATAGATTTCGGAGTCCCAAGATCTGACAGTTAACGATGAAATAGGCATAAAACTTTAAGACTTGATAACATTCACCCAATTTTTTATGCATTCTTGTCATTAGCCCCTCACACTGTCTGTAAAATAAATTCCCCACTCTATAAAATCCTAAGGAAATCTCTAAATGCAGTCTGAGATCGTAAAGGCTAGTGAGGCTTGGGGAAGAGAGCTTTTTCAAAGTTTGACAATGTAATCTGTGTGTTCGGTAGCTTCCATTCCCAAGGGCTGTGGCTTAGACTACAGAGAACAAAATGATGTAGGGAGCTGGAAGAGGCAGCCCAAACATATGACTGAATTCAATCTTGATGTGAATAAAGATGTCAGATTGCCTATACTATATCTACCTTATACTTTTTGTCATGAAACTCTCTCCTTTAATGTACAGTTCACTTCAGCCTTTATGTTCACACCCAATTTTTAGAACAGAATTAGGTTTATGAATAGTGTTCATTTCCCATTTCTCCATCCTTTCTTCATCTCTTAGCTTTTTGTGTCTTCAAAATAGACATCAACAAGATTGCAATAGCTAATAGGATTTTTTTAATCAATAAGATATTGCTTTTAATTAATTAGTCACAGAATTCTCATTCAATTCATCTGCTTTCCTGACACAACCCTAAATTAAGTTTTTTTTTTCTACTCCCTTTTATGTTTCTCTATGATTTAACAAATTGTCTTTATTAAATTGCCATTTAGGATCAAGATCTTGACTTAGAGGTAAACAAATCATTCATGATAACTCAAAGTCAATGTGTTCTGAGTTTTGTAAGTAAAGTTTTATTGGAGAGCACTCATGCTTCTCTTCTTATACCATGCCTAGTTTAACGATATAACACCAGATCCAATTTTAATTCATTGTCTGTCAAAGCTCTTTTCCATCACATATATGTATTAACTCAACATTTTCATTAGTACTTCTCATCTCAAAACTGTACAAATGAAATAGCCTCTTAACCAGCCTTTCTGCATCCATTTTCCTCTCTGTCATCTTGTCTTTTAAATTTATTTTAACATGTTATATTTTAAAATTGACTCCCTCTCCAACTTTAACAAGAGCTAACTGCATTATGTAAGACATGATTGTCATTAGGCTATGGTGGGATGACCTACATGCATTCCAATTTGCTTTTTTTCCCCCAACATTCTAGGAATATAAATGCCCTACAGAACTCATATATTTTAGTAAAGTCTAAAATAATTACATACAAAATAGAAGTGTAAACCTCTGTGTTAGCATTCAGACTCACCCCTTGGGGACCTGATAAGGTGTGTCATCACTGAGCACAGTGAGCAGGCGGTATCTTGGCCTCCTCAGGGTCCTGACAGCTCATGTGCTCATTGCTGTGTGATCTCTGTGCATGTGTTGCATGCTCCCATAGAAGAAAGAGCCCCTCCTCCTTTCTCACTTCCTCTTCTCTTAGCACGAGGTGAGGTTGAGGTTGTATCTGCAACTCTCCTCTTCCTCATTTCCTGTCTCTTCTTCTCTCCTCAGCCCCCTCCCTCCCTCTCCCCTGCCCCTCCCCTTACCCTACTCCCTCCCTCTCTCTTTCCCCATGAGGCCGCTGCACACCACACCCCCTTTCCCTCTCCTGTCTCTTTCCTTCTCCATTAATAAAGCTCTCCATAGATGGTGAGTTCTGTCTGCATGGCATGTTTCTCCCTCAAGGGACTCCAACCCACCATTTTTATAACACAGTACTCTGCCTAAATTGTCTATTGACACACACCTTTGTATATGCTAAGCTTAAAGTTCTATGGATAGTTTGTATTCCATTCATGACAAAATTATTTATTTATGAAGCCATGATAATGCTTCAAACTATTGTAGAGGCATTGTGAATTCTCCAAATCAAATAGATACAGACTTCTCTTTCCAACCATGCCCCTTCAGGCTTGTGTTATTGCAGTAAACTTAGTTAATATAAACTTAGTTAATATATTAGTTGTTTGGTAATTTCATTTTTTCCAATATAATATTTTTATTGATTATTTTTGGATTTCACATCATGTACCCTGATCACACTGACTTCCTATTCTTTTTCTGGGAATGTCCCACACCTTTGTGACTTCCACACCCTAAAAACACACACACACACACACACACACACACACACACACACACACACACAAAGAAGAAGAAAAACAAATGAAAAGAAATCACAAGTCTAACATGTTGTACATGTTCACTGGAGCATGGTGAAATTCCCAGTAACCAGCCTCTTAAAGAAAACTCAGTACTTCCTCACCTGCACCCCTGCCAGAAAGCCCTCAGTTGTGGAAAATTACACTTCATAAAACTTACCACAATTTTTAAGAGGCTCTTTGATGGTTTCCTGTCTAGGCTGTTATTTTTGAGGGGGATGGGGTGAGTGTTGTCACATAAGCCTTCTATGTCCCTCTTTCTCAACCATGAGTCTGCAGTTCTTGACACCACTACAAAGTAGTGTCCTTGCTCTTTACGGTCAGTGAGTGCACAGATCATGGACTTCCACATGGTTTTTGACAACAGCATAGACCAGGGGAATCCACATGATCACAGGCATCAATATGTGCCATGGACCTCTGTATGATCTCTGGTGACATTGCAGACCACAGACTATATACATGGCCCTCTGCCATAGCCTGGGGCATGGACACCATTATAGCCCTTGGTTGTATCATGGCCCATGAATACCAACATGGTTACCTCCTGCAGTAGGACCAAGGACCCAGACATGGCCTCAGGTGGCTGTGCAGGCCACTCACATCAGCATGGTTTCAGATTGTGCAGACCAAAGACATCACATGACTTTCAGTGGGAACAGAGGCCAGAGACAATAACACTACCCATGGCTGCAACAGAAACACAGACCCAGACATGGCCTTCAGTACCACCATGGACCTTGTACTTTTCAGGTTGTTTTGTTGTTGTTGTTGTTGTTTTTTAAGTTTATAAATAATAAAACTTCTAGTGGGTCTGTTTAATATAATACAAAATCTCCTATATTCAATCATAAAATTAATCTCTGGAACGTATCTATTAAGAATTGGACTGTAGTTTTCAGTCTCACATCCATAACTTAAAATATTCTTTCTGACCCTGGCTTATTTGGTCTTCTTCCTTCACTTTCTTTCTTTCTTTCTTTCTTTCTTTCTTTCTTTCTTTCTTTCTTTCTTTCTCTATTTAATTTTTTATTGAAAATATATTTCTTTCTTTCTTCCTCTATTTTTTTTCTTTTATTGAAAATCGATTTTTTTTAAAACCAGGCAAGTTTTCTTCTACTTATTGTTCTGGTTTTTTTTATTACTATATTTGTGTTTTAATTTTACATATCAGCCCATGGGATCCCCTGTACTCCCCCCTCCCACCCCTGCCCCTGTTTTCTCTCAGCTCCTCCCCCCCATGCCCATCTCCTCCAGGGCCAAGACTCCCCTGGGGATTCAGCTCAACATGGTAGATTCAGTACAGGCAGGTCCAGTGCCCTCCTTCCAGGCTGAGCAAAGTGTCCCTGTGTAGGCCCAAGGTTCCAAACAGCCAGCTCATGCACTAAGGACAGGTCCAGGTCTCACTGCCTGGGTGCCTCCCAAACAGTTCAAGCTATTGAACAGTCTCACTTATCCAGAGGGCCTGATCCAGCTGGGGGATCCACAGATTTTGGTTCATAATTCATGTGTTTCCATTACTTCGGCTATTTGTCCCTGTGCTCTTCCAAATTTAGTCTCAGCAATTCACACTCTTACAGTCCCTCCTCTTTCTAGACAATTGGACTCCTGGAGTTACTTCCATCAGTTATTGGATGAGAGTTCCAGCACAACTGTTAGGGTGTTTGGCCATCTGATCACCAGACTAGGTGAGATCAGGCTTTCTCTCTACCATTGCCAGTAGTCCACAGTGGATGTATCATTGTGGATTTCTGGGGACCTATCTAGCACTTTGCTTCTTCCTGTTCTCATGTGGTCTTCATTTATCAAAAAACCCAGGATAGTCAAAAGAATCCTGTACAATAAAACAACCTCTGGAGGCATCACAATCTATGACCTCAAGCTCTACTATAGAGATACCATAATAAAAAACAGCTTGGTACTGGCATAAATACCAACATGTGGACCAATGGAATAGAATTGAAGACCCTGACATTAACCTGCACACCTATGAACTTATAATTTTTGACAAAGAAACCAAAAATGTACAATGGAAAAAAGAAAGCATCTTCAACAAATGGTGCTGGCATAACTGGATGTCAATGAGTAGAAGGCTGCAAATAGATCCATATCTGCCACCGTGCACAAAACTTAAGTTCAAATGGATCAAAGACCTCAACACAAATCCAGTCACTCTCAACCTGATAGAAGAGAAAGTGGTCTTGAATGCGTTGGCAACAGAGATCACTTTCTATATATAACACCAGTAGCACAGACACTGAGAGAAACAGTCAATCAATGGGACCTGCTGAAACTGAGAAGCTTTTGTAGAGCAAAGGACATGGTCAACAAGACAAAGCAACAGCCTACAGAATGGGAAAAGGTCTTCACCAACCCCACATCTGACAGAGGGCTGATATCTAGAATATAAAAAGAACTCAAGAAATTAGACATCAAAATGCCCAACAGTCCAATTAAGAAATGGGCTATAGAACTAAACAAAGAATTCTCAACAGAGGCATTTCAAATGACTGAAAGACATTTAAGGAATTGCTCAACATCCCTAATTATCCAAGAAATGCAAATCAAAACGACTCTGAGATACCACCTTACACCTGTCAGAATGCCTAAGATCAAAAACACAGAAGACAGCTTATGCAGGGGAGGATGTGGAGCAAGGGGAACTCTCCTCCTCTGCTGATGGGAATGCAAGCTTGTACAGCCACTTTGGAAATCAATATGGCACTTCTTTAGAAAACTGGGAATCCATCTCCCCCAAGACCCAGCTATACCACTCTTGGGCATATACCCAAGGAATGCTCAATCATACCACAAGGGCATTTGCTCAGCTATGTTCATATCAGCATTGTTTGTAATAGCCAGAACCTGGAAACAACCTAGATGCCCTTCAACTGAAGAATAGATAAAGAAAATATGGTACATATACACAATGGATTACTACTCAGCAGAGAAAAACAATGACCTCATGAGGTTTGCAGGCAAATGGATGGATCTAGAAAAAATCATCCTGAGTGAGGTAACCCAGACTCAGAAAGACAAACATATTATGTACTCACTCATAGTAGGATACTAGATGTAAAACAAAGATGACTAGAGTGCTACACAACTCCAGGGAGGGTACCTAGAAAACGGGACCCTAGGAAAGACACAGGGATCGCCCAATGACAGAGAAATGGATGAGATCTACATGAACAACCTGGATGAGTGTGGGAATAATGCAGGGCAAGGTTCGAGGGAAAGAAAGCTTAGGGGAGCAGGAGATCCCAGCTGGATCAAGAACAGAAAGGGAGAACAAGGAATAGAAAAATGATTTTTTTCTCCTTTTTTATTTATTATATATGTGTTTTAATTTTACATATCAACCATGGGTTCCTCTGTCCTCCCCCCCCCCCCCATTTCCCCAGCCCCTCCCCTCCATTCCCATCTCCTCTGGGGCCAAGACTCCCCTGGGGATTCAATTCAACCTGGTGGATTTAGTACAGGCAGGTCCAGTCCCCTCCTTCCAGGCTGAGCAAAGTGTCCCTGTGTAAGCCCAAGGTTCCAAACAGCCCACTGAGCACTAAGCAAGGAAAAAAAATCCATTTTTTAATACAATATTACAATATGCTCTTTTTTTTTTTTTTAAATTTGAGACAGGGTTTCTCTGTGTGGCTTTGTACCTTTCCTGCAACTTACTCTATAGATCTGGCTGGCCTCGAACTCACAGAGATCTGCCAGCCTCTGCCTCCTGAGTGCTGGGATTAAAGGTGTGTGCCACCACTGCCCAGGCAAAAAGTATGTTCTTATTATTTTCCTATCCACCAACTCTGCTGAGGTCCTCCCCACCTCCTCTCCTATCCAAGTCCACATTCTGACTGTCTCTCATTAGAAAACAAACAGGCATCTAAATAATTATCTTTAATATAGTAAAGACAGACAAATTGTGATAAAACAGATAAACAGAAGAAAAGCAGCAGCATTTCAGAAGTATGCATGACAGTCTCCTAAGAGACATATAGGGTAATAGAATCAAAGGAATGGAACACCCACCCAACAAAGACATTATGTTTGGACCATATTCTCACCCCCTAACATGTCCTATAACCAATCAAGAACAATTTTTCCTGCCCAAATATCCTTGGGTGTAAGGCCTTCCACTGGAGAGGTACCAGTGTACCAGGGACTACATATTGAGAGAAAACTGACTCTCCCTCTCCCAATATCTATCAACTGCCAGCAGTTCCTCAACTAGGGTAGAACTTTGTGCCCACCTCTCCTCTCCAAATACATTAATTTCTAATATAATGAACACAATGACTTCACACCTATAATTTTGTCCACAGCTTTGAACCAATGTTTTAAGAAGCCTACAATTAGTTCTTATTAATCCAGCTATCTTTGACACACCTTGAGTTTTGACATATTAATTTACTGGTATCTGTGAGAACCTCAGCACTCATATCATACTCAATAAACGGCTTCTTCTTCATCACACACTAGGGCTGAGAATAATACACAATATGCCACAAAATTTCTATTATATGACCATATAATGATTATAATCAACATTTGTCTTTTGGCATTTACAGGTTCTCCCAATGTTAACTCCTTTGCCTATAAGTAGTGATCAACTAACATAAACTTTCTTGTGCCTTCAAAAATCAAGTGTATTGCTTTTCCATTTGTCTAAGTTAAAAATTACTGTTTATGGTCAACAAAATAATCAACAATAATAACCAAAGAAAATGATCTGGGATCTATTATATTTGTCTTATAAAGAGTACAGCTAAGCCTCTACAGTAAAATAATTATTTATATTCTCTCATTTGGGAAGTATGTTGAGTTTTATATGTCAAGGACTTTTCTGAATTGGAGCAATATATTTGAAAAAGTTTAAAATAAAAGTCATAAAAGAATCTTAATTTCATAATGGAAGAGAAACCATAAGTATGTGATTTTTAAATTACATAGATCAAACTGTAAGGATGGTTTTGAAGAAACATAAAACAATAGAAAAAGACTGAGGCTGTCCAATTTAGAAAGCTATTTGACACACTAGCTTAATAAGCTGATATTTAAGGAGAGGTATGAATATGATATGGGACAAGTGATGTAATCAAGTGAAAATAATCATTATTTCAAAAAATAGAGATTGTGAGTATATTAGAGTGTTCACCTGCAAACTGTAGATCAGTTAGTTTATGGCATATTGAGGAAGAAAAGATTGGCATAATTAGTTTCCCCAACGAATGTATGCTAGCTAATTTCTGCTAACTTGACACAAACTAGAGTCATGTGACATGAGGGACCCTTAATTGAGGAAATGGCTCTTTGATTTTGACCCATAGGGATACTTACTGGGCATTTTTTAAATAAATTATTTTCATTGGGGGCCCCAGCTTACTATGGTTCCAGTACCACTGCTAGGCAGAACATCCTAGGAGTTATAAGAGAAGTAACTGAATATAAGCCTGGAAGCAAAGTAGTCAGTAAGCAGCTTTCCTCTACAGTTACTGCCAAGGAACAAGGCTTTTGCCTTGAGATCCTGTCCTTGGTACCTGTAACATGAATCTTAAAAGGTCTTATAATAAAAAAAAAAAAAACAGAGCCAGATATTGGAGTGAAATCTGATAGATCAGAGATCAAAACAGCGAGCCACTATCTTACAAGATCCTCAGCCTCAAGAGAGCAAGTCCCTGTTTCCTCACACCATATATATACATATACATATACATACATATATATATATATATATATGTATATGTATATGTATATATATATATACCTTTCTGAGTCCTTTATATTACTTCCTGGGATTAAAGGTGTGTGTCACCACTGCCTGGTTCTGTATCTCTCATGTAACCCAGGGTGGCCTTGAACTCACAAAGATCCAGATAAATCTCTGCCTCCCAAATGATAAGATTAAAGGTGTATGTCACCACTGCCTGACCTCTATGTCTAATTTAGTGGCTGACTCTGTCCTTTGATCCCCAGGGAAGCTTTATTGGGGTACACAATATATCACCACAGGTACCTCAAGCACAGACTACCTGCAGCTGAACTAAACCCTTTTCTCCTCAAGTTGTTTTTGGCCACTGTTTTATCACACAAAAAAAGAGAATCAAAACAGAAGGATCAATAAGTTATATACATTCTTGTAAGGCATCACAAGGACTTTAGCTTTCCTTTTGAGTTGAGATGTGTTACTTATCCATTGTCATGACAAAACACCATGAGCAAGGTGAAGAAGAAAAAACTCATTGTGATTACAACATCAGACAGTGAGACCATAGTATCATTTTGGAGAGTCCAGGTATGGTGCTGGAACAATAGCTGAAGGCTTCCATCATAATCATGAGAGTGAACAAGAGAGGGAGGAAGAAGGAGATGACTGGGAATGGCATGGGCTGTTGGAACTTCAATGGCTGTCCCTAGTGACACATGTTTTCTAACTAGTTCATGCCTTCTGATCTTCCCCAAAGAGTTCTACCAAGTGGGGACAAAACATTCAAATATGTGAGCCTATGGCAGGTATTCTCACTCAAGTCAACCCTGGATGTCACAGTAATTTTAAAGAGAAAAGTAACATAATGTCCGAGAACCATCCTAAAGTCCGTATGAAGTATGTAGAAAGATAGTGTGTTTGAAATAAAATTTCTAGGTAAGAAACAAGTGTAAAGTCCCTATTGAGAACTGATAATGGTTCCTACAATAGAGACGCAGTAGAAATTAGATGAGGTGTTTAGACTTTGAATTTATTTGACAGTTAGATCACTAAGGCTCATAAGTAGAATATTTATGAAAGACAAATAATCATGAGCAAAACAATGTTTTCAGCATAAGCAAATTGAAAGACTTTGAAAATTATTGAGAAACATAATGCATGGAGGACATACTTAGGGACTTTCATTTATGTATGTAAATTTTGAGAAGGCTATTAAATACGCAATAGATGTAGTAAGTGCTTTTGGATATGAGAGGCTAAAGTTCATATGAGAGCATCTTTATGGAGATATAAGTTGTAAGGCCATTTAAACACAAATAGTAATCAGAGATCATGTGTTGAAAGGAAATTGCTAATAGGCTTAGTAAAGACAGAGATAATAGGAAGACTGTAGCCTGAGCCTTGATTCAAAGAGGTCATGGAAATCAAGCAAAGAAGAAAGGAAAAGGCTATCCAGAATGTCAAAGGAAAAGCACATAAATGTGAAATCTCCTGAAGGCCATGTTGACTGTATCTTTCAGCATCTCTTGCTGAGTCCAACATGTTGAAAATAAGAATTTTCACTGAATTCACAATGTGAAAAATCATCAGTGATTTTGAGAAGTTTATTTTCCAGAGAAGTATATTATAAGGGTAGATTAAATAGTATGAAAGGAGGAACACATATGTGACATTTTAAAGAACTTTTTATATTTAAAGTAGAGGATAATAATGTGACAATGGATAGAGGCAAATGAGAGCTTTTAAAAGATATTTTTTTTTCTGAGATGACTAACTAATGCTGAATTCCTAAAATATAAAAAGGGAAAATGATGATGTAGAAAGGAGAACTGTCTTTGGTTAATGAGAAAGGCTACTGTCATATAAAATGTTATATGAACGTATTTTATAGGTACATAGAAATACCTGATATTAATAAGAAGAAGCAGATTATAAGAGCATAATGACAGGACATTTGATAATCTACTGGAGAAGCTCATGCAAATCCTTTCTTAGTGAAATAGGAAGAAACCCCAGCTGAGTATAGCAATGGGAGGTGATATTTAAAGATTCTAATAGAAGAATGTGTCACAAAATAGTTTTCTTGAATGATGGAAGAACATGTCAGAACCTTGGAACTGGACAGCTAAAGTTCTATTCCAAACTAGTTCTTGTTTTCTCCGAGATTGACACTTTGAAATTACAGATGGAAAGAAAAATCATACAAGAATTTCAGTGATCTTGTGAAGTTATCATAATCATGGATCATCTATTTTGCTTGCCATGTGACAAGGATTGAAATTAATGAATTGCACATATTCAGTATTGTGCTCTATACTAGTAAGTCTCTGGTAGAGAAATATACATCATAGTAGTACAATATTTACATTTTATGGTAGGAAGTCATACAGATAGGAAAGTCACATCATATATATTTTATATATGAACATTTTAGGTGGTCAGAGACCATTCAATTAGTAATAACTAGTTGACTTATGATCAGGAGAATAAGGAGTACTACCCCAAGACATTGGATACTTTTTCTGTTGATTGTTATGAGAAGGGAGTGTAACACACACCAAAGTATAATTGCTCAGAAAGCTAGAACTCAGAATTAGAAGAATTTCACTCAAAAAGAGGTATAAGATATCATGATACAGGACATGAAGGGCTAAACAGAGGGGATGTAAAATCTCTTGTCCATATTTGATGGGTGATGTTGTTCTGTATGCTGCGAATATGTTTCTCTGATTGGTTGATAAATAAAGCTGTTTGGCCAATGATGAGGCAGAATAAGGTTAGGTGGGGCATTCTAAAGAGAGAGATGGAGGAAAGAAGAAAAAGAGAGCAGAAGAGATGCTGTTAGCCCCCACTAGGAGAAGCAAGATGGGAAAGGACAGGTAAGTCACAAGCCACATGACAAGGTATAGATTTATAGAAATGGGTTAATTTAAGATGTAAGAGCTAGCTAGTGGACATAGCTAAAAAATAATATAACCATTGACATAGTTAAAAAAAAATATATAAGTCTCTGTGTGTTTACTTGTGTCTGAGTGGCTACAGGACTGGCAGGTGAGAGCAATTCGTCCTGACTGTGGGCCAGGTGGGACACAGAGAAACTTCTGACTACACAAATTATACACCCTGTAAGCAGGAAGAATGCTAGAAACAATATTCCATAAAGGCAAAAGAAAGCATTTTGGAATGGCTTGAACAATGTAATACTTACAGTCACCTTACTGATGAAGCATAGAAATGACCCAAATGTTAATCCCTCATGTCATAAGGAATCTGCGGTGGAATGCCTTTCTGTGTTACTCCCGTTGGCTAATAAATAAAGCTGCATTGGCCTATGGAGAGCCCGGTGGGAAAATCCAAGAGAGATAGTGAAAGGAGAGGTAAGAGTAAGGGGAGACACCAACCTGCCACCCAAGGAGCAACAAGATGCCCACAGACTGGCAATGCCACAGCCATGTGGCAGTATATAGATGAATAGAAATGAGTTAAGTTATAAGAGCTAGCTAGCAAGAAGCCTAATCCATGGGTCAAAGAGTTTGAAAGTACTATACACCTGTGTGTTTACTTGGGACCAAGTGCCTGTAGGATGTGGGTGAGAGAGATTTGTCAGACAGCCAGACTGGGCAGGAGCAGAGAAACTTCCAGCTACATTTGGTGCCCAACATAGCAGTAAGAATTTCTACCCAAAACCTGAGAAATCTTTTTTAAAAGCATTCTAAAATAGAGCCAAGAGCAGATTTCTAATTGTGTCTCTCAAACAAGTCATACTACAAAGATGTTGCAGCATGCAGACTTGAGCTATAGCATGGCAGATTCCCCCTGAGGTACAGAGAAGTATCTCTAAGCTGTGCAGTGCACTGAATGGTAGATTGAGCTTTTGCTAGTACAGAAATTTTTAAAAAGGGTTGTGGACTACACGCTGATTGTTGAAGTTATAGAACTACTGCTTCCTAGAGTTGGCAGAAGGCATACCTCTGCCATATTGGGAAGCTCAGGTGGGTAGAGTCATTGCTATGGTTGCCATGTTGGTCCTAGCCACACTGCAGTTTAAATCAATGGTCAAAAAAAATGATTACAAATTCACAATAAAACAGATTCAGATGGAATTAAACTTAAAGATTTACAGTGTGTAAAAATGTATGTAGGCTTGAAAGAGAAAGGAAAAGGAATATAGATAGTTCTATAAAGAAATAAATAGTTTTAAAAAATTAAGTATTTAAAGAGACAATAAGAATAATATGAAAGTTAAGCCACATAAAGATGGAAATTACACAAAGAATCTGGATACCACATATTATACTTTGGGGGGATGTTTACCTGCAAAGAGACATTCAATTGTAGGAGCTACCAAGTTAAAACACTATGTATATTTTAAAGGTATCTTGACTTCAAAATTTGTGTCTAAGGATACATTTTTAGAAATGAGGTTCTGCTTTTGTTTCCATAGAAGATGAGAACCTGTGGGTTGCTTCCAGTCTAATATTGTTTGATCAATCAATACCCCCTGAAAGGTTGATACAGTCTCATAGACTACTACAGCAAAGATTTAACTGTAATTCTCATTTTTCTCAGGATCCCTATAAGATTGCCAGCACCCCCAACCAGCAGGAAGTACTATGAGAAGTTATGCTCCAAATCCCAAAATATTGTTTATAAATGTTTATTTTTATTTAAAGGGTATTAATTATAAATGCAATCTCTTTCTAAAGAAGAAAAGAGGATATAGATATGATAGGATAAAAGGGTAGATTATTGAATGTACTTTAAAGAGCAACAACTTATTTGAAATGTTTTACATTACTATAGGTCTTAGCTTATTGATACAAATTTAAAGTTAATTTTCTTATGCTGTATATATATTTCTACTCTTGTTTAAGGTATTATGTTTATGCAACCCATTTAACATTATTATGTATAATTAAGAAATACAGATTAATAATTAGTCATCTATCATAATCAAACGTATAGTTACTAGTTATATTTTCTAGATATACATAGATATATTTCAATTAGATAAGTAATCTTCAAAACCTTCAAAGACCTACAGAATATGGCATTTAAAATGTTTCAAGGACTTTTCTGAACAGTGAGACATGCCTGCTCCTGGCAGTACAAATTACTTTAAAGAGGATAATGGGCATTGAAGAAACCCATTAATGAAATTTGCTTTCTTTGTTGCAAAAGATTTCCCTTGCCTCAACTGTTTGACAGGCCGTTGTATAAACTGAACATACAGGAGCCATAGGAAAATGACCATTAAATTTTGCCAAAACAAGGCAAGATGGTCCTTCTGGTTTCTATTCCATAGAAGAGACTTCCAGACATTCTGCAGCACATAGGGAGAAATGACTGAGAAAATCTAGATCTATAGGCTGAAAATGGATGTCCCAACATTGCAGAGAAACTTTTTTTATCTGTCCAGGTAGCTAGCTGTTTCTGTTATTTCTAGATTTTTGGAAGTTGCTTGCAATGTACTTCCTATTTACTCAGGTAATATTATATCCTTCTTGGGTCTTTGATGGAACTGAATACTAAATAGTTATAATTTTCATTGGTTATGATAAAGGTTAAATTAGATATGAAACTTTGGGCTCACAAATATAGAATAAATGATAGAATATTTGCTTGAAATTTGCCAACTACAAATAGACTAGATATTGTAACTGCAATTCTTGTTTGATAACTGTAGTATTATATTTAATTTCACTATGGTAAAGTTAAAAACCTTTGGCTAATAAATAAAGCTGCATTGGCCTATGTCAGGGCAGGATGGAGCCAGGCAGGAAAATGTAAGAGAGATAGTGAAAGGAGAAAGGAGAGTAAGGGGAGACACCGCCTGCCACCCAAAGTGCAACAAGATGCGCACAGAGCGGTAATGGCATGGCCAAGTGGCAACATATCGATTAATATAAATGGGTTGAGTTAAGTTATAAGAGCTAGCTAGCAAGACGTCTGACCTGCAGGCCATGCAGACTGTAAGGAATATAAGTCTCTGTGTGTTTACTTGGGATGAAGCAGCTTTGGGACATGGGTGGGAGAGATTTGTCCTGACCATGGAGCCAGGCAGGACAAGAGAGACTTCCAGCTACAGGGATTCCTGAATGTTGTGCATGGTTTAAATAAACACATAAGGTTTGAACTAATCTTTTGGCTACAGAGTACAGATAAAATTTGATAAAACAGGGATTTGGCTTTTTACAAAGTAACTTAACAGGATCATACAAGAAATAATAGAATGATATACAAAATATGTTTATGGAATAAAAGCATCTGTGAGTCCCTACTGGGAACAAATCATTGATATGATGTGCTCTTGAAATAGTTTCTTTTCATTTTCTATTGATTTTCTCCAAATCTTTCCTATCTGCATCAAGAAGAAACATCTCCATGTGTTGTATAGGCATTTCCCTCAAAGTTACAACTTCCATCTTGAAAAGAAACACTTTAAAACATAAGACACAAAAAGGAGGTGGCACAACAGGATATTTTAAGCCAGGATATTTACAAGAAGTTGAAACAGCAGGATAATTTAAGGAGAGTTGAAAAACTCCATCCTGCAGGCAAGCTCCTTTACGTCGTAAGAAGTAAAGAACTCAAAGTAGCATCAGAAAGTCCCAGAAAGTGAGCTGATTCACTAGCTACACCTCCCTCAATAATATCTAAGCAGTAAAGAGTGTTAAGAGGCCCTATCAGACATGATTAACATTTCTTAGAAGATGCTCAGACAAAACAGCCTAATAGAAACAAAGGGCAAAGAGCTGCATAGGAGAGGCTCCAACCAACAGACCCACCTAGAAAGGATAGTCTCCAATCTGTTGACCTGCCTGTGGGATGTGTAGCATGCTCCAGGTTCCCCGTTTATGTGACCTTTGACTCATGTGGGATGATATTTCATGATGCAGATGTCTGAATCATTTCTACTCCTGTACATAACCGCTCACCCATATTCCTGTAAGTAGCTCCAATAAAACATATTGGTGGTATCAGTACTCTGGCCTGATTTCAATTCTCTAGTTTTTAGATTCTTCATGTCTCCTCAGGTATAGTGTCACACAACAGCACCATTGGAGGGAGATGGAAATGTGAACCTGAGGAAAAACCTGAACCTACAGGCTCTCTACAACAAAGGAAACTATAGAGGGCTGAGCCCACTTAGGGTATGGAACAGAAAGCTGAGACCCTCCAGATGGTTCTGTGTCAAGGGAGTGTCCTGGGTGTGATGTAACATTATGTGGATACATCAAGGCTTTGGGGATTAAAAAAAAAAGAAAATTGGATTGGCTCAATCAGACTCTTGGTATGATAATAAATAATTGGGGCCTGATGATAAGTATATTTCTAAAAACATGGATGATAAGAATGCAACTATTAAAAAGAGGCAAAATTTACAAACAAATAAGAACAAGGAGTCATGTACGGGAGGGCTTGGAGGGAGGAAAGGGAATGGAGAAATGATGTAATTCTAGTATAACCTGAAGATATTTTCAGGAAATAAAATATTTAAAAAATAATGTATCTGTTTGGAAACTATACTTATCTCAGGCCTGGTCTTTGTCCCCTGGCATACCAGCTGCTTTTTAGACATGGCCAACAAAATTTGGGAAGACCAGATCTTCATTGTCAAGAGGAAAGACAGAGAGAAAAATGAAAGGCATTGATTAGTCTTGTAAAAATGAAGCGAATTAAAGAAATGTCACAGATGAATTGGGACGAGGGATTAAAGGAACAGGAGACAGCCTGGGGAAGTTCTTGAATCCATCATTTTTTTTTTTCTGCTATGTCTAAATTTCCTTGATATGGCCTTAGGTGAGGGATTATGACATTATCCAGGGATGACAGAATCTTCTGATGGTTAACCAGAGAAAGATGAAGAATTGCTCCAGGTACAAAAACTTCATATCTCTATTGAGACCTACCATCTAGAAGAGCTTCAAGGAAGTATAGTTCTAGAAGAGGGGGTATCCATTCACTAGCTGAAGGTCAGCATCCCCATGGCCCAGAAAACAGTTTTACTCTAAAAAAGAAGAGCAGGGATGTAGTGAAGCTTGACTAAAAGCCCATCATGTGAAATGAATAATCACCAGAAGAACAACAGTAGCACCAGTGGCAGTATGAGAAAACAGCATGTATGAGGGGTAGGGCAGGAGGAGGATGAACAGGCTCCAGAGGCATGCTGGGAAAGACAAAAGCCAGTGGAGATGGAAGAACCTGGAATTTCCCCAACAGGGGGAAATTCATCCATCACACAAAGATGAGTGTATTTAATTCCTTCTTGGAAGGTCCATTCTCCACTGTGGACATCAGTCTATTTTCTACAGCCAACAGTCCCTTTTGCCATCAGAATGGTCAAAGGTTTCAAGAGTCATAAGGACATTTTCAGAATCTTCCCTGATTGCTAAAGAAGTAAAATGGAAGCTGACATTTCAAGGTTTATCTGTTTTCTAGATTTTCACAGGTTTTTGTTTTTGTTTTGTTATTGTTGTGGAGTTTTAGTTTGTTTGTTTATTTTGGTTTTTGCTGCTGCATTTTAGTTACAAAACAAAATACTCAGAGGGCCACTTTTTTTTTTTTTTTTTTTTTTTTTTGAGACAAGGTTTCCCTGTGTAGCTTTGCGCCTTTCCTGGAACTCACTTGGTAGACCAGGCTGGCCTCGAACTCACAGAGATCTACCTGCCTCTGCCTCCCGAGTGCTGGGATTAAAGGAGTGTGTCACCACCACCCAGCGAGGGCCACATTTTAATGCATTTCAAATCTCTTATTTACTAAAATCCTTCATCTGATCAGCGAATGCTCAGGTTCATTCCTCATAACTTTCATTTCTTCTCTTTCCTTCTTTTATTCTTTTCTCTCGTCCTCTCCTTCCCCTTCTTCCCCTTTTCATTTTCTCCCTTCCCTTTCTTTTTAAAATTTCTTCTTATTTATTTTTCCTTCTCTCTTTCCATCTTTCCTTTTTATTTTCTTCCCTTTCCTTCCTCTATGCCTTCTTTTCTTCCCTCTCTCACTTCTTCCCCTTTATCTCTTTCCCTTCCAATCCCACGCCTTCTTTCTTTAAAATCTTCCTACTTTCCCTGTGTTCTTTCTTTCTTTGTTAGTTCATTTCTTTCTTCTTTTCACTGTTTTGAGGAAGTGTTTCATCAGCTCAGGCTGGTCTTGAACTTGCAATCATCCTCTGTCAGTCTCCTGACTTCTTTCAGGATACAGGCATTAGCTACTATGCTCGTTTTCCTAGACAGTTTGACCAACACATTTACTTATGCGTATCTTGTTCTTAAACTGTGTTTGGGTCTGAATGTCCAATGTCTTGGGGAGGGGGGTTATTATTCACAGTTATGGTTTGAATTATATCTTTACAATATAGCACAATTTGGTAAAGCCACAATCCCCAACAAATATTAAAAAAAAAAAAAATTTTATTTGAAATAAAGTCCTGAAAAATGTAGCTAAATAGGTTGTCATGGTGCCCTTTATTCAATATATTAGGTGTAATAAGAAGAGTAGGAATATAGAAGGACATGTAGATGCAGGAATGATGGGGAGAGAACACCATGTGACAAAAGATAGTTTGAAGTACTGCAGATGCAAAGTGAGTAGCACTAAGGGTTACACATAAACCACCAGAAAGAAGGGCATGTCAAGGAAAGACACACCACACAGAGGGGACAGGGCCCTGCAAACCTTGATTTCAGACTGTGGGCTCCAGAATTGTAAGTTGAAAACTCTGTTATCTTTAGGTCAACCAGCTGAGCATCATTTTACGGCCATCCTCATAAACATAAGAAGAACTTAACCTTGAAGAAAAACTGTGCTAGAGCACAATTATAGGCAATGTATAAAACTATAAGCATGTAAAATAAAATTGGAAAAATTCTAAAACAATGCAATGGCTAGACAAACTAGAAAAATATATAAAGAAGTGCAATCATAGCACACTAAAATATTAATTTATGAATAATATATAAATAAACACAATATAAACATTCAACATTGACTTAAACAAAATTTAATATAATCACAATAGGATAATAAGAAACTACAATTGGAAAGAATAGCAGAGTCAACAATGTTTGTTTTAGTAGAAGGGAAATATTATTCTATAAAATTAATTAATTATATAATAATGGTGTGTGCCTGCGATTCAGATTTGTCATGTTTCAAATCAGAAAATAAAACATTACTAATGTGTGACTTTTTGATGTAGTTATGTAGGGTTTAAAATTTAATATCCAATGATATGTTTAATTTTTCTAACATCACTCAATTGTTCTAAGACTCTCAATTTATCAAACAGATATTTTCAGAATTGTATTATATTTCTTGTATACAATTTTCTGATAAAAAATAATTTGCTTAAATTGAAACAAAATTAAACAAAACTTTGTCATCAAGTTAACTCCAAAAATATAGGTTCTTTGTGATATGTACAAATAAGACACTTAAATATATATACCATATCTGTCTAGTGTTTGTGAATTACAAATTATTACATAGTAGTCTAGATAGTAATAATATTGCTAATTATTTATAGGTGAATTGCAAAGAATTACTAATGGCGTTCTCTATGTCATTCCTTAATTTTCAGGTTTTAAAAGACCATTTGGTTATATTGTAAAATAATACATTTTCTTTCTGTATTTTAAATTAAAATACTTATATATTATTACTTATGAAAAACAGAAATCATATCACATGTGGATGAATCACATTCAGTTTCTTATTTTCAAGCTAAATGTCATTTATATTTTCTATATATCCTTGCAAGAGTGTACTTTAAAAGGATATTCTAATTTCATTAAGAAATATATTCATAAAAGATCAATATTTTCCTTTATGTCATAAGTCTTGTTTCACATGTTAAGTTATTTGAACAAAAGCAATGTAACTACAACAGCCTTGCATTATTTTCACTTCTCATGAGGCCTCTTCACTCTAATAAACCAAATTTAAATTCTTCTGAGTGCCCAGAATGTCTGCTTACCACCTGGGGATAGTGTCCCTGGAGATTCCACAGACATACAGAGATTGATGTAAGGATAGAGGGCTCTAAGCAACTCTTAAAACATGCTTGGATGGAAATGAAAAGTGGAAAGATAAACAAATAATACAGACTTATTTAAAGAAAGAATAAAAATTATCTTGGGGGTACATTTATATTCAAGCAAGTAATACATACACCAGTTTTCTGACATTCCTTTGATCCACTGAGTTGCTGGAAAATAAGGCAAAAGTGAACATACAGATTCAGGACCTTGGATTCATCATTGACAATTTTAATAATCATCATTATCAATTACCTGAACACTAGATGATGTTTGCTGTTGTTGAGAATTCAAGCTGGTCCCTAAAATATACATTTAATTTTAAGAAAAATCTCAAGATTTTATAAATTGAATATGTTTTCAGTCATTCGATATGATATATTCTATTAGAAGACAAATTTATTTGATTAGTCGGTAATTTTGTTTCGTACGTACTTAGTCATGTAAGTGTGATAAACTGAGTTCACTTTTTTGTTTTTTTTTTTTTTTTGGTTTTTCAAGACAGGGTTTCTTTGTGTAGCTTTGGTGCCTTTCCTGGAACTCACTTTTGAGAGGTCATTTTTTTAAATAATTGAATAAATGATTGTCATCCATTTGTTTCTGTGGTAAGACAAACAAATCCAATTCTTTGAAAGAAATGTTGTATCGATTACTACTAAGTATTAGAATCAATGATATATTTTTGCATAATGCATGCTATAGATAATAGTTGATACTGTGTTATTTTTCCAGTTCCAAATAAAATATAGTAAATAATTTTATTAAAAATTCCAAGTACTAATATTAATTTATCTATACTCTGCTGTATAATGAGCTATGTACTAGTTACAAAAAATGAATTCTGAGAAAGCTTTCAGAACAAACTAATTAAATTTGATGGGCCAATAACAATTATAAGAATACTAAAATAAAAACATGAAAATGTGAAGAATGTATAATAGAAAACAAAGGAGTATTAAAAAAAGTATGTTCACTTGAAATACCAAATATAATTTTAACAAGGGAAAGAAGTATGGAAGAATTATTTGAAGAAATAATTACTAAAGTGTTTTTTTTTTTTCCAATTTAATAGAGGCAGCTAAGTGTAGATAGAAAATCCCAGATAACCCTGAAGGATACATTGAAGAGGCTCATCTTGCTCAAGCTCTTGGGGAGTGAAGTTCTACATGTGAAAAGTTCCTGAAATGTTACTTAGAAGACATTTCTGTCCTTTTCTTTTTATGTAAGATTCCTGTATTCATGGCTTTATATTCTGAGTAGAATCAGAGTTTATACTTTTACTTAAGTATGATTTTTATCGGCTTGATTCATTTCCAAATTTATTTCCAATACATTTCCCATTTATTTCCATTGTACTTTATTTTTCAGTATGTTGTTTATTGTCATATACTATAGTGTAGTAGGGGCTGGAGAGATGGCTTGGTGGTTAAGAGCATTGGCTACTATTCCAGAGGAACCAGGTTCAATTCCTAGCCACCAAATGGCAGCTCACAACTGTATGTAACTCCAGTTCCAAGGGATCTGCTACCCTCACACAGACATACAGGCAGGCAAAACATCAATGTACATAAAAATAAATAAAATATTTGAAAAATAAATATTTATATGGTATGAAAAATGGAAAAATTTAGAAAGTTCTGAATGAATTCCTGAGTCTGGTATAATTTTGCATCAACAGGCCAATTATAGCTTTCTACAACTTTTGTGTTTTTAGCGTATATATATATATATATATACCATGATATATATCATATATAAATATTTTAACATATGACATATCATATATAACATATATATTTATTATATTTATATCATATATAAATTCATATGCTATATATATATATATATATATATATATATAAAATGTGTTTTAATTTTATACATCAGCCATGGGTTCCCCTGTTTTCCCCCCTCCCGCCCCCACCCCACCTCCCCCCAGCCCCTCACCTCCATTCCCATCTCCTCCAGGACCAAGACTCCCCTGGGGATTCATTTAAACCTGGTAGATTCAGTACAGGCAGGTCCAGTCCCCTCCTTCCAGGCTGAGCAAAGTGTCCCTGTGTAAGCCCAAGGTTCCAAACAGCCAGCTCATGCACTAAGGCCAGATCCTGGCCCCACAGCCTGGGTGCCTCCCAAACAGTTCAAGCTATTCAGTTGTCTCACTTATCCAGAGGGCCTGATCAGGATGCAGAGATCCTCAGCCAGGCCCCAGGTGGAGCTCCAGGTGTCCAACAGTCAAGAAGGAGGAGGATCTGCAAGAGTGTGAATTGTTGAGCCCAAGATTGCAAACAGCACAGGGACAAATAGCCAATCGAATGGAAACACATGAACTATGAACCAACGGCTGTGGAGCCCCCAGCTGTATATATTTTTAAAGCACCAACAAAAATCAAAGATTTTTAAGTGTGCTGCTGGATCTGATATATTTATCTGAAAAGTGAGACACAGAAGTCTACTACTTAAAAGAGTACTTGGAAAACTGTGGAGTAACCCCCAGATAGAAAGAAAACAATTTATGACAAGGAAAATGTGTCTTATGAAGTACTATTTTTAAAATTGTGTGTTCAAATCATATTTTATTCATGTAAAATTTAAATGACAAAAAATGAAGTGTTAGAATTGTGTTGGTAAACTGCAACTCCAATAAACTAAGGTGTAAAAGGAAACTGTATGATGTACTCATTGCCACAAAATACTGCAACATCTTCAAAACACTTAAAGTGACCAATGCAATATTTATAGCAGTGAAAAGTATTGAATTATTGAGGAGCAACCTTTGCTATCACTTTGGGAAGTTAGTTAAATGCCCACTAGTTGTCTATGTATTTTTCTTACTACATTGTATTTCCTTTGATAATAAAATCTCAAGTCATGTGTTCATGCATCTTAATGTATTGCTTTATTTTCAATGTCCTTGTTTACTGGCACAAATTATTACCAATAGCTACAATCCTGTAATAAATAAAATAGGATTATTATACATACATGCATACATATATATGAAGGCAATGTACTCTCAAAGTGAAAATTCCAATTGCAGCCAGCTCTGCCAGCCATTTTCTTCTCTTCTGGATATCTCTGCATGCGTGATTCATGCCAGTAGGGTATATTGAGCACGGTTTCACTATCAAAGATTCTAGGCATTATCCTAGATTTTTCTTTAACTAGCTGTTCTGTTGCTATTGATATCAGCCTAGTTCCCATCAGAACGTAAATACCTTCCACAAAAAGAAATTGGAAAATAATTGAACTTTTCGAAGTTTACTTTAGACATGCAGGGATTATCTCTACTTAAAAAGGTTATTTGTTGAAAACATGCATAAAGAAAATGACCCGGCTGGCTCATCTCAGTCCCTTACCTGCTATAAATTTCAAGTCTTAAGCAGCTCAAACTCTTAGGTCTCTCCAGTCTGTCAACAGTGATGGAGTTCTGTTCCCTTATGACAAAACCTTGGATGGCATCCCATGATTGATGTATCTCTAGCTTCTCGAGAAACGAGAATCCTCTCAAGTCATTACCGGAAATCCACAAGGGACTTCACTTGTTCTTCCAACATGGAATATTCCTGTGCTTTCAACCCAAGCTCGTACATAGGGCTGCTCCACATTTCCCCACCACTGCCCTCTCAATCCACTTAAAGAGTTGACCTATTTCACTTGCCAATGCAGCTTCTTTAACTAACTAATGTCCTTGCCAGAGTTTCCCTAACATGCTAAAGACTCCACTATGGAATCCCAGGGTAATAACAGGGTGGCTTCTTTATCAACGCAGAGCTTAAATGCTTTAGCTCTGTCTCAATTCAACAATAGTTAGATCAGAAGTTTCAAGATGCTCGTGAAATTATTTTTTTCTGCTTCCCCCTCCAGCTGTACAGCAACTTCTGTAACTTTTAAGGTGAAAATTAACAACAATAAAAAATAGCCATGACCCCCTATAAAAATGACTTTTCTCATTTAAAGTACACAAAAATATATCTCTCTATTTCTTCACTCTACTCTACATACAAAGAAAATTTTCTAGAAGGTGTAACTTTAGCAAATTACATTTTCCCCTGTAGCGGCAGAGTTTTCTGTCTGGGTCCCGCCAAGCCCTGGCAGTTCAACAACCCACTTAGAAAATAAACACAATGATGCTTATATTATTTAAACTGTTTGGCCTAACAGCTCAGGCTTCTTGTTATCTACTTCTTCTATCTTAAATTAACCCATTTTTATTAATCTATACTTTGTCATGTGGCTCGTGGCTTACTGGTTCCTTACATCTTTCTTGTCATGGTGGTGGCTGGCAGTGTCTCTCTGCCTCAGCCTTCCACTTCCCCCAATTCTCTTCTCTGCTTGTCTCATGCATACTTCCTGCCTGGCTACTGGCCAATCAGTGTTTTATTTATTAACCAATCAGAGCAACACATTTGACATGCAGAACATCCCACAGCATGCCCCAGTATACATTATTTTGCTACGTGAATACTGACCGCTGATGAAATGCATCCCCAAATCTAACTAAATGTCAAGTCCATTAGACTGTTTTGCTTACAATGGGAAGTGTTCTACCAAGGCAAAGTATAACATCAAGGACTCACTAGTGTATGTCAAAGAAAAATGACTTTTAAATGATTAATTCCCTCTCTACTATAAGATAACAACCATAGGCTACACTGTCCTCTAGAGTATCTCACTGTGTGTGAAACTCAAAAATCCTCTAAAACTACAGTTTCATTGTCTGTAACCACATCTAATTTAGCTCATCCTGAAGTGTGTCAAAGACTTTTTAATTTACTCTTTAATTACATATAGTAAAATATGTCATACAGTGTTGTGCTATTATGCAATGTACCTAATCATTTATTTACAAAAATATTTAATTACATAAAGTGACATTTATCAAGTATGTAAGCATGTGTCAAACACCTCCCTCATGGTTTCAAAGCACGAGGAAATTTTCTGGGTATAATGGAAATGAGACTATGTAGAATCTTAAAAAAAAAAGAGTGGAGAAATGGGAAGTTACAGACCTAAATAAAGATGATCAGAAAAGGTAACCACAGAAAATCACCAAAATGATGAGCTTCTGAACACTATCCAACCCACGCTCACCTACACTGAATGGGCTATGCCTAATTCAGTCTACAGAACTAAGGTATTGTTTGGCTTGGGATATAGCAAGTCCCAGATCATGTACCTTCTGGGGGCCTGATTTATAAATATTATTATCAGTTTCTCCTAAGGCTTGCTGATTTTGTTTTTGCTGGTTTGTTTCCTGTAGTCCTGGTTCCAAGCCCAAGCCATTAAATATGCTAGACCACTGAATAATAGTCCCAACCTTGTAAGCTATTTAAAGTCATATTCCTCCATGAGTTTATTTATTATTTATTTAATCTATTTATCTATCTATCTATTTTTTTATTTTGATACTAGTTTTCTAATCATTTCATCTCAAACTCATGATCTCAAGCAGTTTGTACCTCAGTCTCCCATGTATCAAGTACCAAATAACACTCTAATGTTTTCAAAACAGTATAAAAGAGGCTAGACATTTTGGATGTGAATATATGCAAAATTCTAGTTGAAGAGGGCATGCAAAGTAGGAAATTATCCAATTGGCTACAGTCACTTACCACTGTGCTTGGGCTTTTTATTTCACATATTTTAATAAATAAAATTATACATGTTAATGGGATTCACTATGATACTTATACATATACTTAGAACATATTTTGAGCACATCTGACCATTCTATATCCCCGTGTCCCCCAGTCCTCCCAATTCCAAGTCATCACTTTTACTTTTAAGTTGATATTAAGGACTTTGTGATAGTTCTACATGTGCATACAGCATCCACTAATCATATTCAGTCTCCGTTTCTACACACACACACACACACACACACACACACACATACATACACACACACACACACTATTATTCCTAATCTCTGATAATTACTATACTACATTTAGATCCAGTTTTCTTTTAGCTTTTCATATGTGGTAATTGCTTGTCTGTTTGTATATGACTTATGTCACTAAATATTATATTCCTACTTCCATCCATTTTGCTGCAAATGACAGGACATCATTCTTATTTAGCACTGAATATCACCTGTCTGTATATATAACACATTGTTTTATCCTTCATCTGCTGGTTGAGACTGCATATTTAGCTATTACATATCATCCTGCAGCAGACCTGAGCATCAGAGATGTCATTGATATGCTGATTTCGTTTGTTTGAGATGTATACTGTGATATGGGATAGCTCAGCCCACTGTGAGTGATGCCATTTGTGGAAAGATGGTCCTGGGTCGTATAACAAAAAAGCAAACTGAGCAAATCATAGAGAGTAAAGCAATTAGTAGTATTCCTCCTTGGTATCTGCTTTGATTCCTGCCTCTAGGTCTCTCCCTTCAGTTCTTCTCTTAGCTTCCCTGGTGGTGGACTATAATCTGTAAGCCAAATAAATCCTTTCCTCCCCAAGTTTAATTTGGTCAGGGTTACTTCTCACTGCAATATAAAGTAACTAGGATACTTCCTAGATACAATACTTGTTTACATTCTATCAACATCTATAAAAATTATTCAGATTTTTACAAGTATGTGATGTTGTTTTTAATAGTAGCTATGCTATCTGGGATGGTATTGTATCTTATTACCACTTTGATTTGCATTTCTCTGATGGCATTTTTTCACATAATTACTGGCCTTTTATTTTCCTAGGTTTTTTGTTAAGTTTTATGTATTCCTTATATGTTTGATATTATTTCCTTCATTCAAAGAATATTATGTTGCTGCTTTAATCTGCTGAATTTTTTACGGTTAGAAATTTTCATTTTATACCATAACAATTGTTATTTCTTTCTGCTTGTAATATATTAAATTTTATTTTTTATTAAAATATAATTACATCATTCTCTACAGCCACTCTCATGCCATCCCTCCTTCTTAATATCATAACATATTAATATTGTACTGAGTCTGTTTAGTGGTGCTTGTATTATATGTTTTTAGGTATTGGATATTGGATAACTATGCCAAGGGATATTCTCCTTGAAGAAGACTAATTCTTGCTCTATCAGTAGTCACTGATTTCTCATAATTCTTAAACTACAGGTGGGGCCCAGAAAAAAATTCTCTCATCCATATCAGAATGTCAACTGGTGTTGGAATTGTTCAGGGTGTGTGTGAACAGCCATATTTTTGAACATTTCGTGTGGATAGCTGCCCACTTCTTGGAGATATTATCTTGCAGTAGAGTCCCTAGTCTTCTGGTTCTTCAAGTCTCCATCCTTCTGTGATGTTTCCTGGTTCTTAGGTAGAGGGCTTGTATTGTAGATGCATCAATTGGAGATAGGTACCCCACACTGAGTTGTTCTTTGCATCTTTGACCAGTTGTAGCTACCTATAATGTTTTCCTTTTGATAACAAAGATAAGCTCCTTTGATGAAAAGGAAGTTACCCTTCTCTGTGGGTATAAAGATAAGTATTTAGAATATAGTTAGGAATTATACTGGTTTAGGAAAATGACAGCAATATGTTCTACTCTAAGATCCATGTCTTCAATAGCCACAGGTAGTAGGCTAGTTTTGTAGTACTAGGTATGTTTTTTTCTCCTGTTGAATAGACTTTACATTCAATTTGACTGTTGTTGGTTACTACCAAGATATAAATGCCACTCACTAAATAACATTTAGGAATTAATATCTTCCCATGTTTGTCATTCTTGAGGTTCAAAGTTATCACAGCCGGACAGAACTATTGATTGATTTCCTTAATTGGCTAGTCTTTCACAATATTTGAGATGGCTTGCAAATTACACCCAGCATGAAACTTCCTGACTTGTGTTAAAAGTGTGTGGTGTCTCAGGATACAGGGATTTACCTTCAACTTCTGTGAGGCAACAGTAATAGTCTATATTGTTTATATCCAATGAAAAAGATGTATCACTCTTATAGCATTTATACCACTATTATACCAATGGTGTCTTGCAGAAAAAAATCACTACTGTAGCTGTTACTAAATGGAATACTTTATGCAGCCAACCTCAGACAGAAAAAAAAAAGATTTATTTTGCAGTATTTTAGTCTAAAAGTACAACATGTATGGTGTAGGATCTAGCAAGGACTTCCTCTGATATATTGATATATTAGAAAGAATAACATATTTTCTTCTGTCTGTTATTTTTCCTTCTCTGTGTAAATCCATCAAGATTTAATGTTAGACTCTGATTCCTTTCAGCCTAGTCTAAGCAGTTTCAAAAAGGCCTCACTTCCAAACACCATAGTCAGAATAAAATTCCACCCTATTAATACCATTAATATAGTGATATATGCATATGCATTTAAAATTTAAACTACAAGAGAATGGGGGAGATAAACCATAGCTACTGACTGTAATTAGATATATGATATATGATGGATAGATAGATAGATAGATAGATAGATAGATAGATAGATAGATGAGAGAGGATAGATAGATAGTTAAGAGGGGATAGATAGATAGATAGATAGATAGATAGATAGATATGAGAGATACATAGATAAATGCATGAATGCATACTATATACATAATACATAGATTTATAGATGATAGAAAGATTTTATATATATATATATATATATATATATATATATATATATATATATCCATGATATTTAATTAGATTAAATTAGATAGCTATAGATGCCTAGATAGAGATAGATTATGATGATGAAGATGGACAGGTAGATAGATAGATAGGTAGATAGATAGATAGATAGATAGATAGATAGATAGATAGATAGATAGATGTGAAAGAGCAAAAAAGAGAGGGTGGGGAATAGATGCACTCCAGTAGTGTTCTTATTTCCTTTCTGGTTTGTTTTGTTATGTGAGGTCTTCTTTCGTAATTCCAGCAGGACTTAAGGTCACCATATTTACACTTTAGCCTCCCAAGTGATAAATTTCAAACATGCAGCAACACACCACATGTTTCCAGTATGAAGAGTAATTGATATTTCATTCTTGTGTGGTGTTTAACATGTAGTTTTTAGTTTTGCTTTCGCTTTTCAAAAATTATATCTTTGTCTGTTTTGCAATATTAGATAAATCACTCATGACCTAAAAATTTAGTTTCAATATATAACATCTTCCCAATCATTATTAAAGTTATCCCTACAGCAGTTCCCTTCAAATTGATAGTTTGTTATTTTTCATGGTTCTTGGTTTATTATGAATTAGTGTATTCTAAATCTTGCTGACAATCCTCATGGCACAAGTAGTGTGGGTTAATTTTTTAGGAAAGATAATTTAAGAAATATGACATAATTTTATGTGCCTTATAATAATGGATTATCCTAAAGCAAAGTTTTACCATTACTTACAAATGCTTTCCATTCTGTTATTTATTATTAATATGAAAAGATAGCACAGACAGAATTACTAATCAATTTTCTTATTTTTGCTCCAGTAAAATGTAATTGTAAATTGCCTCAAGCTATTCAAACCATTTTATGAAAGGCTTTGTCTCTATTCATTTGTTCTTATTTCTTGAATGTAAACCTGGCAGTTTTATGAGTTCCAATTATGAACTATTCCCAGCTACCTTAATATGATAGTTCAATTATACTAAAATATTTCCCAATTAGCTAATTGCACATAAAAATAATATCAATTATTCCATAGCAAACCCCAGAGGACCATCACCAAGGAAAAGAAGTCATCTTGTCTAAATGAGAAGGTGTATCTGATGACTAATGCATTGTCAGTGTTCTGAGAATTTCCTGTAATCTTCAATAAATATTCTTTATGTTTATTCAATCAAGTCATTTAATAACACTTGTGTAACATTCCCTAATATCCTCATAAATATATTCTTCATACATACATATAAGACATAATTTTACTTTTGACTTGTGGAAGTAGATATTTCTCTTCTTGTCTGTCTTAGTAGCGTGACTATTGCTGTGATGAAACAACATGACACAAAACAACTTGGGGATAAAGGTTTTTTTTTTTTTTTTTTTGCATTTCCACATCATAGTCAATCATCAAAGGAAGTCAGGGCAGGAACTCAAGCAGGAACCTGGATGCAGTGTGGTGCGGAGGCCAGGGAGGAGTGCTACTTACTGCCTTCTTCCTTTCTGCTTGCTCAGCCTGCTTTCATACAGAACCCAGGACCACTAGCCCGAAAATGACACCACCCACAATGGACTGTGTCCTCTCACATTGGTCACTAATTTAAAAAAATGTTCTACAAGCCTACCTACAGCCCAATTATTGAGGCATTTCCTGAATTAAGGTTCCCTCCTTTTAGGTTACTCTAACCTATGTCAAGCTGACATAAAACTAGCCTGCACACTGTAGTAATGAAACCATGTTTGTATAACTTTTGAGGATTGTTTTTTCAGGTAGATTTTTTTTCTCCTTTATCAAAGAAGACACATACTACAGTTGAATTAGCTATATTAAATGATTACAATGTGAATAGTCTCATGATAACATTTGTTCTCTACTATTGCACACTTTTCTGTAAATCAAACTGATTGCAGTAGCCAAGTAGTTTTCTGTCAGATGTTTTAAACAAATGAAAAACATTTTAGAGGACATTATAGTAAGCCCCCAAGAAATGTGCCTGCTAAAACCAGTTGTCAGTATGTTAGACAGGTGCTACAGTCTGGAGGATTGCCTCCATCTGTGTCTCCATGCATCCCAACTTTTCTATTTAGTACACGCTAAGATATTTACACAAAATTCTAATATGGAAAGAAAATCATCTTTGTTGCAAAAAGTGTTACGAGGAGCCATTCAGGGGACTTTGCTAGTGTTAGTAGAGTTTAACACACACACACACACACACATGTACTGACATTTTTAAATAAAATCTTCAGCTACTCTTATGGAACAGAGTTGATCCAAATTAATATTTGACTTTTTTGATAGAGGTATGAAGAATGAATTGCTATAATAGATCTAAAAATCATCCATAAGTTTCTGTGTCATTAATTCCATGTTTAATTTCATGTCACATATGAGTCATTTTTGTGCAATGTTTATTTCACATTAAGTGTAATATGCACAAATATGATAATGGAATATATATATACATATATATAAAACTAAAATAAACTATTATTCTGAGATGTTTTGTTGACAGGACTTTTTTTCTCAATTTCAAATTAGATATGCTAAAGGATATATTAGATTAATATGGAAGCCCATCCCACAAAAATGGAAAGTACAAAAATACACTCTTTGAGAGAATTCTCAAGTACTTTTGGAAATAAATTATGCAAACAAATCAATGAACCAATAACTTATTGGGAGTGTAAATTGTTTTATTGGAATAAAATTGAATTTGAAAATTTATTTGTATAATGATAGTTATAGAAAATATTGTTTTTCCGAAGTGCAAAATTACATAGTGAATTGAGGAGTTATTCACTGGTTAGTTTAAAATATGCCATCAAATCCTAAGCCAATTTAGCTCTGAAAAATAAAATTTGTCCAAGAGCATATTTGAGTTTAATTTCAGCATATTTGAGAAATTGGGTTTATTGTATTTATAAATAAAAACTTAACTCATTATAATAATTGCACTTCAAGGAACAAAATATATAAAACAAGATGAATTTTAGTAGAATTTTCTAAGTTTCTCAAATATGCTGAATTGAATCTCAAATATGCCCATGCATTCATTACAAAGCCTAGTTCTGACTATCCAGACGTGTCTTGTGAAGAAACTCGAGTTTCAAGCAGATAACCTGGGTGATTTCACCTGGGTCTCCGATATTCTTTTTTTTTTTTTTAATGGTGAAAAAAGTATATTAAGAGTTAGCCAGCTGAACTCAGTTTAGATGACCCCAATTTTGTTTACGATACCCAAAGCATCATAGCCAGGAGCCAATCGTACATAGGCCTTCTTCTCTCCATCAGGCCTTGTGAGGGTGTTGACTTTGGCCACATTAATGTCACAGAGTTTCTTCATAGGCTGTTTGGTCTGGCACTTGTTGGTCTTGACACCCACAATGAACAGAAATGGGTTGTTATCTGCTATCTTCTTCATGGCTGATCAGTGGTTAAGTGGAATTGGATGATGGCATAGCGGTCCAACTTATTTATCCTGGGAACTCTCTTTCAAGGTTAACTGGGCTGCCTCCAGGGCTGCGGGGTCTTGGAGAGCCAGAAGATGGGTGATGTGCGGATCTTCTTTTTGTGACTGGATGCCTTTCAGCCCTGCCTCCTTGGTTTTCAAGGCCTTTTCTTTGGCTTCTGCTTGGGAGGGCCAGGAGCTTCCTTCTTTGCTTTCTGTGCCTTCTTGGTGAAAAGTCTCTGATACTCTTTTAATCCATTCTGTGGTAGCTTAAAATATATAATTTTCTGTCACTAAGGATTACTGTCAGGGCAGAATGATTATGACAAAGGTCTGTACACTGCTAAGCCCAAATGAAGTAGATACTGCCCTTGAGGGGACAGACGGGAATGTGCAGGACACAAGGACCATGGCACAGCCCTGTGGAAGCTTAGACATACTTCTTCCTCTAACATAATATCTTTCCATTGGATTCCAGAACCACAGAAATATCAACCCAAACCTAACCACCCGATGTTTTAGGGTATTTAACAAAGTTTGCTATTGTAAACCCTTGCTGAATTTTACAACATTCTAGTGTATTTTTTGTATTTAAATCTTTGTATGTACTCTGGCCTCAGATATTTCAATTCCAGGCATGAACCTGATAATAATGGAGTCTATACACAAGTAGAGGGATAGCAGAATGTTGAGGGGTTCTGGAGACAGACGCACTTCATGGTAGAGTGATTGTCTCACATGCTCACAGCTCTTAGTTCTGCCCCCAGCAACACTAAAAAGAAAATAAAAACGAAGAAAAGCAAAAAAAAAAAGAAATGTTGAGAATAAACCATGTTAGTTAATAATTGATCCATATCACTTAATTTCCAAATATTGTGGTTTTATCTTTTTTCAACCCCTCCCAGTCAGCTGACTTGACAATTCACAAAGTGTACTACAGTCATATAAATGTACAGCCCTCCTGGGTTTTCTTACTAACGGGGATGGATGGGAGTCGAGCAAATAACACAAAACAATCCTCATTCCTTTTATTTTCATTATCTCCCACCACAGCATATTGTATTATATGTATAACACAACAGTTAATATTTTCAGATCCCAGTACACATGAGAGTCTTCATAAATTCTTTATGTTTCTGATTTTCTTGATTCAATTGCTAAAATATCCCTGAGAAAAATCACACATTACATAAATTTATAGAAGGAAAATAAAAGATGCACAAAATGTGATATTATAGATATGGAGACTAAAGAGGGTAATGATGAGTTATCCCTTCAGCAAACATAATTATTAAAATATTCTATTTTTAGAAATATTGATGAGGTAATATATTTTATTAACATAAAACTGGATGATGCTATAAGAACTTGCAGTTTTCAGGCACCTACAATAATAGAATGCTGGTGATCATGGATTATATATGATTATATTTGCATGCACATTGTCTGAGCACCAATTTCATGTGTGATTGATTTTCAAAGTGTGGTGAACAGAATACATTTTCAAGGTCCATTTATTCAAGATGAGGTTCAAGTCACATAAAATATAAGTAATTTTGTATGTATTATAAAGACAAAATATTCTCCAATATACCATCGCTCACATGGATTACTAAGGTAGAGTTCTATCATTAATGACACAATCATTTTAATATGTTCTTCCCTAACCTAATAATTATATCAAAAATTCTAGCATATATGATTATCCCATTTCATATACATACCAACAACAGATGACATTTTCCCATGAACTTTTCTACAAGAATTAAGTACATCAAAATTTCTTAAACTTTTATTTATTCATTCATACATACAAACATGTAAACATTCATTTATTCATCAAATTGTTACTTGAAAACCTATTGCAAATATGCATGTGCATGACACTAATTACTACATGAGGAAGTAAGTTAAGAAATATATATATATATATATATATATATATATATATATATATATATAACTAGATTTAACAAAAATTGTTCCAATGTGGTAGAAGGAAGTCCCTCCCTAAGTGAGTCTATTAAAAATACCCAGATAATCATGTTGTGTCTTCAACATGGACAGCAGACTTCTTTTCAAGATATCCATCTCACATTTCTCACATTTCTCCCTACCTCAACATGTCTCCCTAAAAGCTTTCAGTCCTTTTCTCCCTTTTATTTTTTTTATTTCTTTTTTCATAACCCATGGAGTCTAATTATTGCTTGTGCATGTGGGGCTATCTATTGAACATGTGTGGTCTACCAGTAGTCAGTCCCTTCACACAAGAATGACTCTCCCCCAGCAGGTATGGATTGCCACTAGTTCCTCAGTTAGGAGTGGGGACTGGTGAGTTCCTTCTCCATTCTTGCTGGAATTCCAGCTGACTAGATTTTGTGCAGAATCTATATCAGTCTTCCAAAATGCTAGTTTCTCAGAATAGCAGCTACCAATCTATGTGAAGTCTCAGCCTTACACAGAGGTCATAATTAGGGTCCCAATCAATAACCTCAAATGGCTAACAATTGAATTCTTCCATCTCAGCCACTTGACACTTGTATAAAATATGTAGTTAATTTCAGCCTCGAGCAATTAAAGTCATTCCTCCTCATTCAAGTGGAATGCCATTGAGAAACTCAGACACCGCCAAACAGTTATAAGGCTTTATACGTGCATATAAATCATTTGTTGTAATTGTATGTCTACGTGCATGCATGTTTGTGTTTTTATAGGTATGAGTAAGGATTTGTGCAATCATGTGGGATGAGGGTGTCCATGTATGCAAAGGAAGTGAGAGGACCATCTCAGGTTTCCTTCCTGTCTTGTGAACTTGGGGAAACTTTTCCTGCCTCCCCTTCTTTCTTCAAAAGTAACTGTAAGAATGACTGTTGTCATTTCAGAAGCATGATACTACCATTGGATTACTGGCATTTTGGTGGTTGAACTCAGGTTCTTACACTGTGCAGCAAGCTCTACACCCAACTGAACTATCTCCACAGCTTGCATATCAATCCTTCACCCAGAGAATTCCTGGGGATAGTATCATAGTTGTTGCATATTACTAAGTTCAAGGTAACTTTGAGAATTAAAGAATGACACACAAAATATATAATTTGGTAACAGTCCATTATCAGCCTTAAGGGGTAATATTCTTCTTTTGGTTCTCCTTAGGTTCAGAATTCAGGGAACCAAATTAAACTTTTCTATAGAACAATATTATGCAATATCCAAGACAACAATAAAATGACAAAATATACATCTTTGGATATCAATGTACAGTTTTAAATTTTCTCATATTAATGAATAACAATATTTTAAAGTTAAGTAGAGTGAATGGAACACAAATCCAATTTCATGATGTCCACAATTTTTATAGTTTAATCCTCTCTTTCAAGTGAAAGACATGCTTTTTCTGCAAGTTGAAATCCAGTACTAATGACAGCATTATTTGTTTCTCAGTTCAGGGAGAAAATCCTGATGCATATGAGCAGTCACCGCTAAACTGGGAGCCCACAGTTTTCTCATCAAGAGAAAGTTTCCTTCTACAGGAAACTCTTCAGGACAGCATGCGATTTCCTTAGGTCATTCCTCTTCCAGCCTGTTAAATCATGACTTCCCCATACAGCTTTCCTAAGAAACACAATCGTTCAGCTTATGTCTATTGTATGAACTACTAAAGACAAACTGTTTTGAGCTTGGCTAGAGGAGCAAGTTAGAGCACTCAGTTTGTGTACGTTGACACACTATAGCACATGTACAATGTCGATTCTTATTGCTGATAAGTTAATAAGGAGCCACAACAAGGAAATGGCACGTATCTTTATTTCACTTTCTAATTGCCTAATGTTAATCTCAGGAAGGCAATAAACAGATCTGAAACTATCAGTGTTCATTAAATATGAATGAACAATTGTGCCTGTTGAATAGGTTTTAAATACCTAAACATAAAATGGTAAAATAAAAATTGGCATTAAAAACATACAATGATTATTCATAAATAACCACTTCACTTTCCTGACCTGCAACAAAAGGGTATAAAAAAGACATTAATGATAATATTAATAACTATAGTATTTCAAAGAAATACAAGAGAATGAGATACCTTAAGTGAGAGTATGAGACACCCGGATGATCCAGAAGGATGCTACAGGCTTTCTGATAACCATGCCATACCTACCATTTCTTTTTACTGTGTCAATTGTCATGTTACACTCAATGACACCTTTTTCCTGATAATTTTTCATCAAAATATACTTTCCATTGTTTGAGAAAAATATTTGTTTAGGTAGGTAATATATTACACTTTTCTTTTGAACAATTGAAAATCAATAATCATTGTACCTATCGGGAATCATTGCTCCACTGTTCACTGTTTACTGTGTCTCCCCTCTCTTCTTCAGACTCATCATAAACAACTAAATAATCCTGGTGTTGTTTGTCAATATTAAGACTAAAGATGGAACAATATGCCTTTATATAAGTAACTCATTAATATTATAAACAATTTTGTAATAATCATTGTATTACCCTTGATATCTTGGATAAAATCTTTTTTTGGCCATTTCCTATCTTTTTTTTATAATTAAATTAAATTTTACATGTCAGCCATGGGTTTCCCCATCTTCCCCCTCCTGTCCTCACCCCGCCTCCTTTAATAATACAATTAACTATGCAGAGAGTAAGAAGGTATCATAATTAGAATTCTTTAAAATCAAACAAAACAATTTAAACTAAAAAAATACTTTCTAAAAATAAAGCAGAGATATTTGCTCTCACTAACTCTATAGCACATTTACCAGATGTGGTGGTAGTTTTTGCGGTAGAAAACATAACAACTGTAACATGCACAAAATATAAAACTCAGAGAAAGCTTCCTCATTCAGAGTGTGTATGATCAACTGAAAGTCCCCAGGAATCTACCAAGAGAATCTCTTTCACAGAGGAGTAAGTTTTAAGTTGCATTGTACAAGATCATGCTCTGTACATTAATTCTAGCAAAAAAATGGAAATATAATATTTAGAGAATTAAATGACTCTTGCAGTAATAAATAAGATATTTCAGAATGACTATAAGAAACTATCTGTGATTGCTAAACTAAAACTGCAAACAATTGCTTAACGAATTAAAGGAAATCTGCTGTGGATATTGCTCTGTATAAATAAAATGCTGATTGGCCAGTAGCCAGGCAGGAAGTATAGGTGGGACAAGGAGAGAGGAGAATTCTGGAAAGCGGAAGGCGAAGGCAGGGAGAGACTGGCCAGTCGCCGCCATGACAAGCAAGATGTAAGGTACAGTTAAGCCACGAGCCAAGTGGCAAGTTATTAGATTAATAGATATGGGTTAATTTAAGATAGAAGAAGTAGACAACAAGAAGCCTGCCACAGCCATACAGTTTATAAGTAATATAAGCATCTGAGTGATTATTTTATAAATGGGTTGTGGGACTGCGGGGGCTTGGTGGCACCTGTAGAGAAGCTCGCCAGCTATGGAAATCTAACTGAATGCAAAGCTATACTGTATGCTTGGATCAGATTATTAAATTTGGTGGGTTTTTTTGTCTGCCAATACCAAGATTGAAAATGAATAAAGGAGATGTATGATATGTAAGTGGGTTGTAAGAAAACAATTCTAGGTAGTGTAATGTCAAATTATTAACTGTTATACCTACAGTTTTTGTATAACATATACTATAGGCAACTTGATTACAAATTTTATATGGCTCTGCAAAAAAAAAAGCAAAAGGGACATATACATTAAAAATGGAGATTATTTTTCACTTTCTTCTGATTTCAAAGTAAATTAAAGAATAATATTTAAGACAATATGATCAATATATAAGAATATACATGTAACTCAATGGGACAGGGCATAGAGTCCAAAATCTGATCAGTACATAGTAATAGATATTCTAAGAGAACTCAAAGCAATTCAGTGAGATATAATTCTTTTTAAGTGGTATTTATGGGCCACTAGCATAAATTATAGGGGAAAATTAAACTTGACCCAGACATTACACCTTAAACACAATTGAAGTGAGTCTTAAATCTAATTCTAAAAGGGGAAATAACAAAGCTACTAAAATAAAATATTGTATAATGTTATTGTATTTTAAGTTAGAAAAAGTTTCCATAGGAAAGAAAAAAAAGCACTAACTATAAGACATGATAAATTAGATTTCATAGACTACTTATCACAAGAAATTACTAAGAAAATGCATAACGTAACCACCAGAATGTATGAAAATACTTGCAAATTCATATATATATATATATATATATATATATATATATATATATATATAATGCATACATATATAATTTTATGATATATATATATATATGGCCTTTAAAAGTCATTTAAATTTTCTGACCAAATCTGTATAAAATAAAGTAAAATCCATCTACAATATTTAAAGAGTAGATAAGAGTAAAGGGGTTCTCAAGAAAAGACAAAAAGAAGGCATTTTGTATCCTTGTTCACCAGTGAAGTAATATTGAAAACAGAGAGGCATTTCATTTCTTTGTTATTAGAATAGTTTGTTTGTTTGTGTGTGTGTGTGTGTGTGTGTATGTGTGTGTGTATGCTTGAGCACATTTGTTTACACACATGCATGCTCATAAATGTAAGGGCAAGGATTTGATGTCAGGTACCTTTATCATTTCTTACCTTTTTTGTTGTTGTTTTGTTTTGTTTTTCTCTGCGTAACAGCCCTGGCTGTCTAGGAACTCAATTTGTAGACCAGGCTGGCCTCAAACTCACTCACAGAGATCTGCCTGCCTTTGCCTCCTGAGTGATAGGATTAAAGGCATGCACCACCACTGCCCGGCCTTCTACCTTTCTTAAGACAGTCTCCATTGACCTCTGATTGCCATGGCTGACTAGGATACTTAGACAAATCAGAAGAGAAGGAAGTGATAATCCACCTTGCCCTGCCTTTCCACCTCCTGGCACTGGATTATTATGTTATACTGGCTTAGCAAGAACTCCTCTCACTGAGCCATCTCCCAAACCCTGCTTTGTTAAAATTAAATATTGACATTGATACCATCAAAAATGTGGAAAATCTGTAGCATTCATAATTTTCTGGGGCAGTGAATTGTTCTACAATCACTTTGAATAACTGGTGATTTTTTTTTAAAATCAAACTAAAGACATATTTAATATATAACCATTTCTATTCATAGGGTTTGTCCTTCAAAATCAAATGTATATAAATTAAAATAATACTACAAATATATTCTAGGAGCTTTATTATTAATTACCAGCATGCCCATCAACAGAAAGACTGACTGTCTTTTTTGCTTTTCTACTATTGTGATAAAATATACCTTAACTAAAGCAACTTAGGAAGGAAGGGCTTAATTCAGCTCACAAACTCAGGTTACAATCCATCATTATGGGTGAACAACAGCAGCAGGAGCTTGTGGAAATTGATCACACTGTATCCACAGTCAAGAAAAGGAAAGCAGTGAATGCTGGTGCTCAGCTTACTGTGAGCAATTAATGCAGGAGCCCAGAGAACAGTGCCACTCAGAGTGGTCAGGTAGTCCCAAATCACTTAATCTAATCGAGAGCAACCCTCACAGGTATGTCCTGAAGAATATTTCCAAAGCGACTCTATATCTAGTTGACAGTTAGAGGAACCATCACTACATGCAAACACAAAGTAGTGTGTTTCTTTCTGATAAATAGAGTAAAAGTTTTTTTTAATCAAGTAAGAACCTCAGCTGCAAGTTAACATTATCCTAACACAACATGTGAAAACAACACAAGATTACAATGATATGAATTTATATGAGAATTAACAAAGTGATACGTATCAATACACTCAGGAACATGATTGTTTATAGTTTGGGCTCAATTTTTATAGACAAAAAAAGTATATTTGCCTAGGTGAATGATTGTATTCTGTATTATAATACTTGTCCAATCTCATCTTTTACTTTAGACAGGAAAAAAGTTCAAGAGACCCCAGTTTTGATGAAAATATTGTATATAGATTTTAATACATTATTGGTAGGGTTGTAAAAATGGAACATCTCCTTTGACACACTTGTTCACTACATCCACATCTACTTACACTAAACAAATATATACCCTGTGGCCTAGAAGTTGCCACTGCATGTCAACCTATTTTTTTGTAATCTCTTTAAGGTATAAAACATACCTGCTTCTCACCATTAATATAATACTATGAATGTATATGTTTGCATAAAAGGTATTAAACTCCTTTAACTATGTTATTTATAATTATAATGGACAATAAATAAAAAGCCTAACAATAGGATGAGACATCTCCCTCTGGTTCTTAAATTCTTTTCACCCATTTCTGTGATCAAAACATATTATTTGCATGTAGGCATAATAAATAAAATATTACAAATAAGATAGTATATATGTAAAATATATATATATATATATATATATATATATATATATATATACACATATATATATGATTGGTAATATTGTTGACATTTTGTCCAAACAGTTTCTCCAAGGGAATGACTTGATGCATTGTAGGCCATTTAAGAGTATTCTTAGCTTCTATTTGATAGATATGAGCAGATGTATTACAAATGTGACAATAAGAATATCTACAGACATTATCAAATTTGCCCTGAGGATGAAAGGTCAACTCCAGGTGAAACTCACTGAGAAAAGGAAACAACATGTATCAATCCATTATTCTATTATTGCTAAGTACAAGCTAATAGAGTATTAATAAGCACAGATCATAAAAAAGTAAAGTATTGGTGAGTCATTAACAAACTGTTTTCGAAGGTCAGTGGAGAGGTAGCTATGAGAAGTCTGGTGGATTCAATGGCTTCTCTGATTATTACAAGTTCTACATTGGGGTGTTACTATGTTCCTAACATTTACTTTCCAATGTATATGAAAACATGACATGTTCATTAAAGTCTTCTAATTCTGAGATTCTATAGTACTAGTATTTATGCTGAGAATCTTGCATTTATTACAATTTTGTGACTCTAAATAGGGTATTTTGGTTTTAGAGGATTATATTTTTATGTATTTCTTTCACATTTACATGTAAATTCAATGATAAACCTAGTCATATACTCAAGAATTTGCCTAATGTTTTCAAAAAGAAATACCTTTGGTTACACAGCAATGTAAATGGAGACTTTTGTATGTTATGTAAGACCACAGGAAAAAAATTCTGATAGATTACATTGACACCATTAGCATTTTAAGGCTTTAGTACTAATGATGATTAATGATTAATTTATTAGTAATGATGATCTAAAACATGACTCTGGAGTCTACCTAGAGCTACACTCAGGGTTGTCATGAAGTGAGTTTAAAGAAAATAGTATGACATTGACTTTAGAATACACTGAGCCAACATTTCAAGCACTTCATAACACAAACTGAAGGATTACAAAGTCATTCCAAATTCTGTTATAATGTATAGATTTGCTGCAAAGTACCTATTTCATCACTACATCACCATTATTTTCAATGAATATTTAAGATGAAAAACACAATGCTTAGTTACTAATTAACTGCTTAGCTACTGCTTTTATTGGAATGTTTCCTGAGTTCAGCCTTTAATTAATACCTCAGATACTAATTCAGTCACTGATTTTAATTTAAAGAGAAGGTAATTGTATAACATTCTGAGTGATATAACTCAAAAGGCAACATTGCAAACTGCATTAACCTGCATTAACTTACATCACACCATGTATAATTCCCAGAAAACAAAGGAAGGTAAATATTTGACTCACGTTTTTCTTCTGTGACTTGGAACATTGATAATAAAGGTAACGCATGGGAGAAAAGCATTTCAAAAATACTTGACTGAAAAGGCATCTCACAAGAACCCTTTACTCTCTCAAGAATATGTTAGGTTCACCTAATAGGGGTCAGTTTTAGTCATCCAGTTATTATCTTAATCTTTAAATTTCAGTAATTCTCACATTAGTATCTTCAATTTCAATGTACCTCATGAACAATAGATACCAACCAAAATGTTTTGTTTTGATTTGTTTTTAATGAAGGGAATTGTTCTCAAAGTTATGGAAGTAAAATTCAGATATTTCAAGGTCTCACTTAACTACAGCAAAGTTAAGTTTAGTGTACAGCAGATTTACTGCCCCTTTTAAGTCTAGGAACATAAATTATTGTACCTAGTTGTAAATATAAAAGCTAAATTATATGTGCTCAATACTGTATTTGGGCTGCAATGAATAGATTCACTTCATTGAAAAGCCTATTATCTACCAAGTGAAAATAAATCCATGCTCATGTAACTTTTTATAAATTATTTGTTTGCACTTTATCACTGCCATATCTGATAATTACCTGTCACCTCCTCGATGCTCACAGAACTCACAATATTGAAATCATTTCCAAATACTCCAGAAGAAACAAGAATATATTGTATTTCCCTAAACTTCAGAACTGAAGGCAGTTTGCTGTATTCATCCACTTTCTGTTTCTGTTCTTCAGACACAATGTCCTGTAATTACGAAGCACTCCATACCTTGAGCAAGTTTTACAGCCCACTAAAAAGCTAATTAATGTTAAGTTCAAAGTGGTACTCTTGCACTGACATTGCTGTGAGTTGTTGGCTTGGGTCAAATATAGAGTGCACTTTCCTTTGACCTTCAATGACTGAATGCAAGGATAGCTCATTAAGAGAGTTGTAGCACTTCTCAGGCAAGGATACATTACTGATGCTTGGCTTTCCAGAGAAAAGGAAACAAAGGGAGGGCTTGTAAACTAGTCAAAGTTCAGGCAGGGTCTATGCCACACACAGTTCAGAGCAGCTCCTAGCTTGCTCTTGACATTGAGCAGGGGGCGGGTCTCTAGAGGTCAGATATAAAGGGAAGTGTTTATTTATTCTTCTCCTTATTAATCTTTCCAGTTTGGGTTTAACCACTGAGCTTGTGTAACTTTTTTGAGTTCAAATAAAGCATTATTCTTTGGGGGGGGGGGGGCTCTTTCAGAGAAATATTAAATATTTAAGTGGGAGGGTTCTAGTTTCAGTCACAAAGTGTCCTAGCTCCACGTCTTTCTATACCCACGTTGTAATGCCATTTCCTTCTGCGTATGTATTTCTTCTCTTCTGTCCACCTGCAACTCCAAGGAGAATGTAATGAAAACAAAGCCCTAGTTTTACATCATATACAGTCACATAGATAAACAGATGCCAATGCAGGTAGTCATCAGTGGAGTGAAAGGTGAATTCCCTCAGTCAACATGCTGGCATTTCTGTCCGGCAATCTTGGATACTTATGGAAATGCCCTCATGATCAGATGACTGCTTCACTTTGAGAGGAAAAAAAAACCCACAGTGGGGACATTTTCTTGTTTGGGGGAGAATTTCTTTTCCTCATGATGGTAACTCAGGAATAAAATATTTCCTTCTAAGCAGCAAGGTTTTTAAAGGGAAAAGAAGGCTCTTTTGCATGATGACTGGAAATAGAACTCCCAAGGAAGCCAGGCTACAGTGGGAGCTGATGACAGAGGAAAGATCAAAATAAGAAGGAGCTGAGAAGAGAAGGCCAGTGAAATTGCACAGAAGAAATGAAAACAGAGAAGAATAAACCTAATAGCATATCTTATAAGCACAAAAAATCCTTAGAGATTGGTCACAGAAGGCAGTGAGTTTTATGGAAACAGCATTTCCATCTTCTGAAATGAGCCAGGAGGAAAGACTAGAAACCATAAATCAAGACAGCTCTTGAGGGACCATTACCACATCCCCAGTTAGCAGCTTGGGAGGGCAAAATTTAAGTCACCCTTGAGTGCTTCTGTAATTGGATTTGGAATATTTGCAGTGATAAATAGTCTAGTAAAAATATTGATTGGAAGAATAGTGAAAGCAGAAAGGTCTAGGGATGTACAACAGGACCAGAAACCTAGAGCTTAAATCCCAGCTCAGCTGTTAATAGAAATGAGCCCTGGGCAAAGTATCTCAGCTTCATTGAGATAATTTTGTTGAGATATTTATTGAGATAAGCTTCAATTTGCTTATCTATGAAATGACATTTTTACTGTTTCATTTTGGTTGGAGCAAAATTGTAAAGTCTAATAAATTATAATAATTAGAAAGGCTCTGACTTGGTAGCTGAGACCTTCCTATTCCTGAGACTTATGAAATGCTCTGGCATGCTGTTAGTCACTGCATATTCCATCTCTTTCTATAATCAAGAAATTTTTTGTAGAAATGATAGACTTTCTGATTGTAAAATCAAAAGAAGTTTTGGGGGATACTAGTCGAGAAATACTCCTTTTTTTTCTTTCTTTTCTGTTTTTTCGAGACAGGGCTTCTCTGTATAGCTTTGAGCCTTTCCTGGAACTCACTTGGTAGCCCAGGCTGGCCTCGAACTCACAGAGATCCGCCTGGCTCTACCTCCCCCGAGTGCTGGGATTAAAGGCGTGCACCACCACTGCCCAGCAAGAAATATTTCTTTTATAGTTTAGGTCACATTGCACTAATTTTCAATTTCACTTTCTACCTATGTGTTCTTAAAAATTCAAGTGGGCATTAACATATTAATATATTGTATATTTAATGTTTGAAAGTTGTAATATTACTTTCTTCTGTGAAACTTTCACATCACAGTAATTAGAAAAAAAGAGTTTTGAAAACTACATGTTGGAATAAAGGGGATCTATATAGAGGTGTGGGTAGTAGAGGCTGAAATTGGACAAGTCACAGTGATAGTTAGGTATTCCTGAACCCTCATAGTCACCTCTATCTTCTCTGTTATTGAGTCTCTGTAGACAGTCATATATCAGATGCTGCTGGTTGCCATGTTACTTTTTCTTAACTCTCCTAGCTTCTATGCATATGAAAACATCATAAAATAACCCATTTTTCTGTATGTTAACAAAAAGTTAGCAGATCCATTTAACTAAAAATAAAAAACAATCAGAACTTAGACTTGCAAATTCATTTTAGAACAGCTTTATACCTATAACCTATGTTAATGAACTAATTGGGTAACTCAAGTATTTTCCTACAAGAGAATGCACTTTTCATTTTCAACTATACCCAGAATATTAGGAGGAAAACAAAACAAGAAAGGGAGAGAGAGAGAGAGACAGACAGAGAGAGAGATATCCATTCTAACCATTCCTCTTGAGATTTTGGTAATTCAATGAATGAAGGTGAAAGTCACTAGGATACGCCATGTTTGGGTCTGTTTTGTTTGTTTGTTGGAAAATACCTGGTGACCATCTGTAGGATAAATAGCACTGACATTAAAAGTGATTTAAGGAAAAATAGTATAGATCACAAGGGCATTAGTCTGAAAGGGAAAGACTTTAAAGTATGTGATCTTCATAGAATTATCAGCACATCACTCATCTTTACACTTCATGATGAGTGGAACACACTCAATAAACAGTTCTTGCATTAACATAATTAAAGATTGATATAGAGTTATTAAAGTAGGGTCTAGGTCTAGAAGGTTTAAGAAGGATCACATGGTAGCCGGCAGCTTCTTGTACACAATTATCCACATAGATGAATTGAATAAAAAAGGAGTTGATTATGAGAGTTCAGTAATCCTGACTTGCAGAATCATGTGAATTAAGAGATTGGGTTTCAAACTAAGAAGTTGGAGAAAGTTTTTTGATGATGGACAAACTTTTTTCTATAGTTTGAATGATCAAACCTCTAAGACATTATGTGAAAACTTATAGCATGGAACAGAAAAAAAATTACATCCATTGAAATGTCCTGACAAAGTTAATTTATGTAGTATAAAAGATTTAAACTTACTGACTTTGTTCAGTTTTCTTAAAAGAGTCTCTTGTATGTCTTGGGATTTGTCACTTACTATCATGAACAGTTTCAAACTATCATATCCTAGCACAGAAGTTAAAAGAAAAACTGAATTTATCCCCCAAACTGAAAATACGCCACAAGCTTGTGGCTTCCCTGATGGGTGATGTCATTCTGTATGCTGTGAATATGTGTTGCTCAGATTGGTTGATAAATAAAGCTGTTTGGCCAATGCTGAGTCAGAACAAGGGTAGGTAGGACATTCTGATGTGGTGGGGTGGGGGGAAGGCAGAGCTAGGAGATGCTGCTAGCTGCCCCTAGGAGAAGCAAGATGTAAAAGTACTGGTAAGCCACAAGCCCATGTAGCAAAGTATAGATTTATAGAAATGGGTTAATTTAAGAGCTAGCTAGCAAAAATCCTGCAATGGCCATAGTTTAGAAATAATATAAGCCTGTGTGTGTTTACTGTGTGTGTTACTGGGTCTGATTAGTTGCAGGACCAGGTACGACACAGGAATTTTATAAGTGGCTGTGGAAACTTGGTGCCAGGTGAGCACAGGAAAATTTTCAGCTACACTTTCCTTTCTATGTTTTCCTTTCTGTACAACATGTGAATATAAACATGACTGCTTTCTGGCTTAATATATTTAAATGTAGATACATAAAGCACTTTGTAGTCATAAAAGTGAATACTTTCCTTCATTTTTTTAAAATATATAAAACCCTTCCCTCTGCCTCTGTAAACACTTCTCATTATCCTTCTAAGAATTTTTAAATGGAAATTTGCAATTTAGTGTTTTAAAACCTTCTATTTCTAGCCAATTTGATTGTACCCCATGGAGCTCAGAAACTCTCTGCTCTATATTATACTTAAATGTTCTTGTAAACAACCAAGCTGTATTATCTCTATTTCTACTTCCTCAATCAGTTGCTTCTTATTAAATAAGAAAAAACTTTACCAGAAATTCCTAATGACTCTAAGATAACTCTTCTTAGTCAGATGCATACGCTTCAGGTGATTATTGCTTTCACAGAGTGAAATTTCTAACTGTGCATTAAAGCATGGTGTTGAAACCATCCTCAACACCAAGTTTACTTGGAGGAAACCTTGAGCCCACCATTTCTGGCCTATAGCCATGGTACTGGGCACATCATTTCTCCCTTATTAGCCATCATGCCCTCTACTTTACTGAGAAGAACAGCTTCTTTTTGTCATGGGGCTGAGTGCCATTTGCATTTTCTTCCTCAGTTTCCCTCTGCACCTAGCTAGCTCTGGACTGTTGTCTTCCTGGTGATCCTACTCAACTGAATTAGTCCACTGTATTCTCTTGTCTGCCTATCTCACAGGACCCAAGCTAGAGGAGATGGAGTGTGAAGCATGGACATTCCCTTCTCTAATTCCCAGTCTATTACAGATTGAATGTGTCTACATACAAGTCTCACCTTTTGATTGACCATACTCATCATCGCTCCACGCATTAGGTCCAAGTCATGTTCCCTCCATCTATACTTCTGCCTTAGGCTGCGAAAACCCTTCCATGGCACTAGCCCTTCACCTTCAGTGACACATTGGAGACCTAACGTCCTTTATGTCGATTGTTTTTTAATCTCCATTACCATCCTGTTGGCACCAAGGAAGTACTTGAAGTGATTAAGCAAGAGCATTATCTATCATTAATTAATTAATTTAAGATATTTGATGTACTACTGTGACTTAAGAACAGCTGGTATTTATTATAACTGCTTAATAGAATTTATTTTCATACCACAAACTTGTGAAGTGGCTTTTATTGTTCTCTTTTACCCAAGAGAAAACAGAAAAATAGAGAGTCTAAGTAACTTGCCAATGATCTTGCCTCTAGTAAATGGCAGATGTGAAATTTAACCTGTCAGTCAAGCTCCACGGTATTTGCTCTTAAGGCTGCCTATATTGTTTCATCTATGTCCTCCACTAAGCCAGTTATTCTGGGCTCTATTTTTATACACACATCTTTGCTTCAGTGTTACTCCCTATATTTCTTCATTTTCCCCCTCTCTCTTTTCTTTTTTTACATTTTTCCTCTAATCCCCATGGCTCTATATTGTGGAAGATCACTTAGATTTCTTCATAAAATATTGTTACCTTGCATTTTGAACAGTTGAGAACAATGATGTATACATATTCATAAAATTAAAAACTAAAGTATTCATGGTTTAAGCTGCATAAGAAACAGAACTCATGAATCCTTAGATGATGTAAATGCAGAAGAAAAGATCAGGTGGAGGATACCAAGAAAGATAAGAGGAAAAATAGATTTTTATGTACAAATTATTTCTTACCATCTCAAAGTATTAAAAATAGCTTATTTTTAAACATAATTCCAGTTTTTCTAAATTCTCTTGTTTTTGAGATATGCAAGGTCATTTAATTTTATTGTACTTTATAATAATAAGATATAGTTATTAAGTGATGCCCCTAGTACATATGTAACAGTCTGTTAATTAAAAATATTAAATTCAAAGAATTTACTCCCCCTCATATAGAGCCATACCTGTATTTTTTCTTTCTGGACAGTTACGTCTTTCAGACTTACGTATAAAAAAGAAATAAATTCATATTTTAAATATGAAGCAATGCTTTCCCTTGCAAGATAACATTCAAAAATTACTTTGCATTACCTTTAGTGCAATATATATATACATATGTATGTGTTTGTGTGTATTAATACAACTTCTAATAGAAATAAATATTATTAAATGTTAGCTCTGTTTTAAACACTTTGCTAATCCTTGTATCTTAAAGCTCAGCACAGGACATTTCATATATTACAGTGTTTCAGTAAAGGAGCAGAAGAAATAGAAGAGGAGGGGAAAGGATGGGTCAGGGTAGAGACATAAGGCTGTTTGTGGAAAAGTTTATGAACATAATATAATTATAATATAATATAATTTATCAAAGTGGCTATAGCATCACTTACATGAAATATTTTGAAGTTTTAGATGAATTACATTTAGTTAATTTTTATATTCTATTATAAAAATTCTGACTAAATTAATTCTTTTCAATGTTTTAAAAATATTTTGTATAGATCTTTTTTCTAACTTACAAGCTTAATGTAATAATTTCACTCCATAGAAATGGTCTAGGGAGGGAAAAGAAATATTTCACAAATCTATCCTTGAAATGGAAAATATAATTACAAAAATGGTTTGAATGGTGATACTTAAAAATAGAATAATAGTAGCCATTAATAGAATACATTGTAGATCATTAGAGGATGAAAAATTATGTGTAATTTTTTAACGGGAAGTAGTAGAAGGAACATTAAAAATCAAATACATTAAATAAGTTGTAAAGAGAACTTGCCAAATGATCTTCATAGAAATATCCACAGATCCCAGCAGGAGAAGAGCTGAGAACTCCAGGAGTGCATGACTATGGCATAGTGGGGATGAAAGTTTCGATAAAATGCAGTTGCGCCATTCATTATGAAAGTACAACAAGTCATTCACCATGATTCTGATCTCTAAGAAGATGGAAAATGTTAAAAATATAACGATGAAAAGACACATTCTAATCATGTAGTGTTTTATAGACATTAAATTATAAAAAATATCTAGATATTAGAAATAAAATGTACTTAGGAAAATAACAAAGGTATGCTAAAACGTTCATTGTTAAAATTTCTGAATGTTGTGAATGATAGTTATCATCTTTGCAGACTTGGTACTTTTGTAATTGTTTTCATCACCAGGTCTGGCTTTCATAACAATTAATAATGAAGAAGTTCTCTCCCACTATGGGCGAGACGTGCTGAAGAGAATCAGAACTGAGGCTTAAGATGGAGTGCCTTGGAAAATTATCACATTCTGAAAGAATTCTCAGTGAAAAAAATAACATGAAAGAGGAGTATACATTTCTATATACACACTATTCTGTAATACATCATCAAGTAAATAAATTTGGAAGGAAATGAAGTACCTTCTAGATTAGATTGAAAATGAAAACAAAATACACCAATATCAGTGGAATATAATGAAAGTGATTCTAAGTTATATTTATAAATGTCAGCATTAAAAAATCAGTGAAGTAATAATTAAATAACTTAAAAACACATCTCAAACTCTTGAACAAGAATGTGCACACATAAAGAATAGGAGGCAGATATAAACAATAAAAATCAAGGCAAAAAAAAATGAAAATTATTACATAAAATAGAGGGAAGCAATACCTACTAAACTCATTTTACAGATCCAGAATTACTCTGGTACTAAACTGAATATAGATGCAATAAAAGGAAAATTATATTTCAGATTTTCTCATAAACTTTCAAGTAAAATTTCACAATAGAATGTCATGCAAATTAAATTAATTATTCTTAACAGTACGACCAAGAATACTTCAGATGCAGAGTTGGTTACAAATATGCAAATCAATAAATCAAGTGCATCATATTAATAGATTTAAGGACATATCACATTATTCCCCTATAGATGTGAAAAAAAGGCTTTCAACAAAGTTTGATATTTATTATAAAAGTCCTAAAGAAGGGCCTGGAGATATAGCTCAATGGTTAAGAGTGCTTGTTGCTCTTTCAGGGGACCCAGGTTAATTTCTAACACTCTTGTTAGACAGCTTAGTACAGTCTATTACTCTAGTACCAGGGCACCTGATCTGCTGTGGGATGTCTTTCCACATGCTGTGAAAATGTGTTGCTACCATCGGTTAATATGGAAGCTGCTCTGGCCTGTGGTAAGATAAGTGATAGCCAGGTGGGAAATCCATGAGACATACAGGGAAAAGAAAGGCAGAATTGAGACAGATGCCATCCAGCCACCCAAGGAACAAGATGTTGGCAGACTGGTACTACCACAGACATGTGGCAAAATATAGATTAACAGACATGGGTTAATTTAAGATGTAAAAGCTAGTAATAAGCCTGAGCCCTAGACCAAACAAACAGTAATTAATATAAGCCTCTTATTTGGGACCGAGTGATTGTGAGACACAGGGAAACTTATGGCTACACTGACCCCCCTCCCTGGGCCCTGTGGCCACCTACAGATCTCTCTCTCTCTCTCTCTCTCTCTCTCTCTCTCTCTCTCTCTCTCTCTCTCTCACACACACACACACACACACACACACACACACACACACACACACACACACACACACACACACACACACACACACACAAATCAGCACTGAGCTTCCCCTCAAAAGTGAAAATAGAATGACAATATGATCCTGGGTACATAGAAAAGGTGACAAAGTCAGCATGTGATGGAGTTCCCTGCCTATCCGTGTATGTTAAGAAGCTCACAGTAGTCAATATATGGAATCAGCCTAGGTGCCCACCAGCATGTGAGTAGACAAAGAAAACCTAGTATGTATGTATATATATATATATACTGGGATATTTTTCAGCCATAAAAACTAAAATAATGCCACTTGCAGAAAAATAGAGGTAACGAGAGTTCTTTACACTACTCAAAATAAGCCAGTCTCGAAAAGGTACCTTATTTTTTCTCAGGGGTAGAATTTTGGCTAAACACACAAACATACACAAACACACACACACACACACACACACACACACACACACACACACACACACACACAAGCACATGAAAGGAGAAATAGGTCTACTTTTTAAATTAATGTATATTAATTATATTAAGAAAAAGATAAGAAAAATACAATCATTGTACAAGATTCTTTTAGGTATCCTGGGTTTTTTGGTTTTCCACACGAAGTTGAGTATTGTCCTTTCAAGGTCTGGAAAGAACTGTGTTGGAGTTTTGAGGGGAATTGCACTGAATCTGTAGATTGCTTTTGGTAAGATGGCCATTTTTACTATGTTAATCCTACTGATCCATGAACATGAGAGATCTTTCCATCTTCTGATATCTTCTCCAATTTCTTTCTCAAATATTTAAAGTTCTTATCATATGGGTCTTTCACTTGCTTGGTTAGTGTTATCCCAAGATATTTTATATTATTTGAGGCTATTTTGAAGGATGCCTTTCCCCTGATTTCTTTATTAGCTGGTTCATCATTTGTATATAGAAGGGCTACTGATTTTTTGAGTTAATCTTGTATCCAGCCATATCGCTAAAGGTACTTATCAGTTTTAGGATATTTTCCTGGTGGAATTTTTGGAGTCACTTATATATACTATTGTATCATCTGCAAATAATGAAAGTTTGACTTCTTCCTTTCCAATTTGTATCCTCTTGATCTCCTTTTGTCGTCTTATCACTCCAGCTAGAAATTCAAGGACTATATTCAGTAGGTAAGGTGAGAGTGGACAGCCTTGTTTTGTTCCTGATATTAGTAGAATCACTTTGAGTTTCTGTCCATTTAACTTGGTGGTGGCTATTGGCTGCTGTATATTGCCTTATTATGATCAGGTATGTTCCTTGTATCATTAATCTCTCCAAGATCTTTATCATGGAGGGGTTTTAGAGTTTGTCAAAGACTTTTTCTGCATCTAATGAGATGAAACTGTGTTTTTTTTCTTTCAGATTATGTATATGGTGGATTACATTGACAGATTTTCAGATGTTGTAGATCCCTATATCTCTGGGATGAAGCCTACTTGATCATGGTGGATGATTTTTTTTTTTTTTTTTTTTTTTTTTTTTTTGGTTTTTCAAGACAGGGTTTCTCTGTGTAGCTTTATGCCTTCCCTGGATCTTGCTTGGTAGACCAGGCTGGCCTTGAACTCACAGAGATCAGCCTGCCTCTGCCTCCCGAGTGCTGGGATTAAAGGCGTGCGCCACCACTGCCGGCATGGTGGATGATCTTTATAATGTGCTCTAAGTCTCCTAGCAATAGCTGATAGATTTTCTAAACCGGCCATCTCCTGTAATCAGATTGTTGACTGCCCGAATTGTTATCAGAGAGCCTTCATCCAGTAACTGGTGGAAACCAAGGCAGAGATCCTGCCAAGTACTGGGGCAAGCTCCAGGAATCCTTTTGAAGAGAGGGAGGAAGGATTGTTTTAGCCAGAGGCATCAAGGTCATCACAAGGGTAACCACAGAAACAATTAGTCTGGTCTCATAAGAGCTCACAGACACTGGACCAACAGCTAAGGAGCCCTCATGGGACTAACCTGGGCCCCTTACATAACTACGACAGTTGTATAGCTTTGTCTATTTGTGGGACTGTTAGCACTGGGGGCAGAGCCTGTCCCTGATACTTTAGCAGGCTTTTGGGAACCTATTCCTCATAGTGAGTTGCCTAACCAAGCCTTAATAAGAGGAGAGGAGATTAGTCCTCCCTCAATTTGATATGTCATGCTTTGTTGACACCCATGGGAGTCCTGACCCTTTCAGAACAGAAACAGAGGAAAAGTGGATTTGGTGGGGGCAAACAGGAGGTGGTGGGAAGGAATGGGAGGAAAGGAAGGGAAAACTCAGGTCAAGATGTAAAGTAAATGAATTAATTTAATTAATAAAAAATATATATTTTATGACTGATCACACAAACTCCTTTATTAACACAATTTTGCTAGGAAAACATTGCCTAATATTCAACTGTAGCATGAATCTTAAAATGTCTTATTAATAAAAAACAAACTCAGGGCCTGGTATTGGGGTGAACACTGGAAGATCAGAGAAGCAGAACAATCTACAGCTACCTCACCTTGCCAATTCCTCAGCCGATCCTATTTCCTCAGACTGGAAGCCTCTGAGTCCTCATCCAAATGGATCTCAGCTGAACTGCTTCTCAAAAGCCTGAAAGCTTAACCAGGCCAAAAGCTTCTAGTTCCTGGTTTTTATGCCTTATATACCTTTTTACTTTCCTGCCATTACTTCCTGGGATTAAAGGCTCACTTCATGGATTTAAAAGCATGAGTCACCATGCCTGGCTGACTTCAGTGTGGCTTTAAACTCTCAGAGATCTGATTGGATCTCTGCCTCCCAAGTGATAGGATAAAAGGTGTGTTTGTCACCATTTTCTGGCTTCTACATCTTGTGGCTGTTCTGTTCTCTGACCCCAGATAAGTTTATTAGGATGCACAATAATTTGGGGAACGCAATTATCACCACATTCAAAAGAATTAGGAGAACACTAATTACATGTTTTACAATTTTCAATATATTTATATTTTGGAAATACTGATTGAGTGACTGAGCTGATTAATTAATAGGCTCTTATGTGTCCCTCAGTCTGGTTTGAACTTGCTACATCACTGCAAACAATCTTGAACTATCGATTTACCTGTTCCTACCTACCAAGTGTTGGGATGACAGGCATGCACCATCACTACTATTTTATGATGTGCTAGTAATTGAGTCTGTAAGTACTTGCATGCCAGGCAATTGATTTCCCAACTGAGCTACAACCTCAGCCCATATTCCAAAATTTTAAATTTTACATATAAATTGCATTTTTAATTTGTTGACTTAGACATGCCTTAACATATTCATTTTTAGTTCTCATCTATGTAGATAATTGAAGATACTTTCTGTAAATTTACTATTTGTAATACCAAAGTTTTACTCTTTTAAAAAATATTTTTTCAACTAATATTTTAAGTGATCATGAGAATTTGTTGACATTTACATCTTTGCTAAGAGATGATATTGTAACATTATAATTGAGAATGCAATTTGGGTTTAAAGACAGTTGTTTTAATTTGAGGATACACATAGATGTCTTCCCCCCAGAGACCTTGGTTAACCTTAGAGTGACAATAGGTGAAAGCGAGTCTTATACCACAAAAGTAGATTTAGGAAGGTTTGATTCTTGATGTGAGTGTGGTCCTTGTTATCCAAGTGAGCAATTCTTCCAACTTCTCTCAAATTCTTATGGATGTGTTGGGGAGTAAAAATATGAAGGAAGAACCAAATTTGCTTTGAAGTTATCTACTTTTTTCAGACCGAAATACCCTATATTTTAAGGAAAAAGACAACTGCACTCATGAACCCACCACAGCTGTGGTTGCCTGACAAAGATTTGCATAAAATGGAGCCAATCAGTATGCAAGTATTAAGGGCAGAGGGACCCATGAGCACTCACCTTGCTTGCAGGCAAGGGAAAGTTAGTTTTCTATAAGGAACCTAAAGTGGTAATTATGCTTCAGTCAAAAGTCTCACATCTGCGATCATGGGCAGCACCCTTCGATCATGGGCAGCACCCTTCGATCATGGGCAGCACAAACTGACCACAGTGAGTTGTTACACAAAATGGACATGAAATCACAGAAGAATTTGAAGGGTGAGAATTCAATCTGGGAAGGAGTTAGGAAGAGGAATGGAGAGTGAGCATGACCAAACTAACTTGTGTACATGGGGAAAATTCTCAAATTAAGAAAAAATATGATAAATTAATTAAGTCGTATATTCTGTTATATGTCTAACAGAATCAAATGTAAATAACATTTCTCCTTCACAATTGTCTAAAAAGCAAATAGCAGTAATCTTTAAAAACCTATTGCTTACGATTATCTTTTCATTTTGTAGAGGCCTAACCTATCCCTGGAATTAGCAAAAAATACTTTATACAGTTGACTTAAAATATTTTTAGAGCTTGTTTTGAGGTTGTAGCAGGGGAGCGCAACTACTCGTGTACCCTTGACCAAAGACCGGTCCTCCTCTATTCAGGGAAGGTCATCCTCTTTGACCTAAGCGTGCAGCTTTGGGAGGGACACACATAGAGCAGTGAGGGAGGAAGGGGACACTGGCCTAGCCAGCCAGATCAGCCAAATGAACCCTGGCAATCAATGGGGTGACAGATGATCGCAGCCAGATCACCCTCACGTGGAATAACAGACCATGATAAATGAAGACCACATGAAAACAGGAAGAAGCAAAGTGCTAGAGAGGTCCCCAGAAAGCCACAATGATACATCCTCTGTAGACTGCTGGCAATGGTCAAGAGAAAGCCTAACCTGACCTAGTCTGGTGATCAGGTGGCCAAACACCCTAACTGTCGTGCTGGAACTCTTATCCAATAACTGATGGAAGTGGATGCAGAGATCTTCAGCCAGGCTCCAGGTGGAGCTCCAGGAGTCCAATTGTCGAGATAGAGGAGGGACTGTAAGAGAGTGAATTGTTGAGGCCAAGATTGGAAAAGCACAGGGACAAATAGCCAAACTAATGGAAACACATGAATTATGAACCAAAAGCTGTGGAGCCCCCACCTGGATCAGGCCCTCTGGATAAGTGGGACAATTGAATAGCTTGAACTGTTTGGAAGGGACCCAGGCAGTGGGACTAGGACCTGTCCTTAGTGCATGAGCTGGCTGTTTGGAACCTTGGGCTTACACAGGGACACTTTGCTCAGCCTGGAAGGAGGGGACTGGACCTGCCTGTACTGAATCCACCAGGTTTAAATGAATCCCCAGGGGAGACTTGGCCCTGGATGAGATGGGAATGGAGGGGAGGGTCTGGGGGGAAGATGGGGGCAGGGGTGGGAGTAGGGAAGGACAGGGAAACCCATGGCTGATGTGTAAAATTAAAACACAAATATAATAAAAAATATTTGTAGAATATTTTCAAAATGAGGTCTCCAGATAGACTTGGAAATGAACTTCATTAAAAGATAGAATCACAGACATTCAAATTTATTTTAGTACCACTTTTAGTGCTTTTTGTTGGTGCTTTGATGTTATTTCAGAAACTCTTCTAGGATTCAGAGCATCAATAAGCATAAAAAATGATTCTGAGCTTTTAACTTTGGAAAGATACCTTCCAAATGTAATCTGGCTTGTGCTTACTTATGAATTCATAAAAGAACAACCATTGCAGAGAAGAAAAAGCACAAAAATAAAATAAAAAGAAAGAAATAAGTTAACAATAGAATCTCTTAGTAGTTCACAATCCTATCATCTTATCTTCTGCATCAAAGATGAGCTAGCTTTCAGAGTAGTGCCACCACAGGCAGGTGTGAAAAACTGTGTCTTCTCCAGGAACTTCATAAGACTCATGGTGTGATTCCTAAATTGTCAACTCATTCTGTTTAGAGAAAATACACAAAAAGATTTATCACAATCTTTTAACTTCCCACTCTAACAGTTTTATAGGAACACCATGCCAAATTAGTTAATAATTTTTGCAACGGAAGGAAGTAGTTTCTGCTCAATGTGTGAGAAGTGGGCAGCATAGGAAAGGTGGTTGAAGAATTCTAGATGTGAAATGCTATGCAATCTGGCAGGTCTTTTCTTTCTTTCCTTGTTATTGTTGTGGTGGTGGTGGTGGTTACTTATGATGTAGTTAATTACTGTTTTATAAACTGGGAAATTGCTTGATGTTTTATTTCTGCTATCAGCTTGGCTAGGTTGCCATCATCCTGTTATTTATTCAAACATTTATTGTAGCTGAAGTTTTCTCCAGTCCTACCTGGCCCATGGTCAGGACAAATCTCTCTCACCTGCCAGTCCCACAGCCGTTCAGACCCAACTGAGTAAACACACAGAGACTTATATTGCTTACAAACTGTATGGCCATGGCAGGCTTCTTGTTATCTACTTCTTCTATCTTAAATTAACCCATTTCTTTTAATCTATACTTTGCCACATGGCTCATGGCTTACTGGTACTTTACATCCTGCTCTTCATCATGGTGGCTGGCTGCATCTCCTCCACTCTGCCACCCTGTTCTTCCAATTCTCCTCTCTGCTAGTCCCACCTATACTTCCTGCCTGGCTATTGGCCAATCAGTGTTTTATTTATCAATCAATCATAGCAATACATTCACAGCATACAGAATATTCCACAGCAACTAATCTTGGTATTGCTTATTGGAAGGCATTTCTGTCTAGTCAGAGGTTGCAGTCTTTTCCAAAATGCTCAGCAACATGGAGACTCCCTTCCTCCCCAGTGAAATGTACTGCTCTCTACCTGGCCTTATCTAGAGAATGTCCCTGGGCCTGCAAGACTGATCTTATCTAAAATCTGTCTCTAAGCCAGATGCCTGATTCATCTTTAGCTTGAATCTTGTCACAATTCCCTGCTATGAAGACATGTGCTAGGAGCTCGGCTATAGGACCCTACTGCCACATACTGAGCCTTATGACAGAAGCATGCCATTAATGCAAATTAGCATTTGTCCCCAGACTCCCCAATCCTATATCTTCCTTATGCTCTGTAATCAAGTTGAGCTGATTTACCGCAGTCTGTCTCCCAGAGGACTGTCTCCATCTTACCCACAGTGGTCCTTACCCTGACACATTCCCACTTACCATTCCCCACAAGCTCCTAACCCACCAATCACATATCCAGGTTTGAAAACAAACACCGAACTCACTCTTTTGGAGGAGGGGATGGGGAAGGTCGGGGAGTGGGGGAGGCATGAGAAGAGGAGCTGTGGCTGGTGTGTAAAATGAATAAAAACATTTAAATTAAAACACACACACACACACACACACACACACACACACACACACACACACACACACACACACACACACAAACACACACACTCAAAGCTCCTCTCCTTTCCTTTCTTGTAAAGAACATTAGGTATTACACATCTCAGAAGATCAATAGTAACAACAACAAGAAACACCTACCTGAAATGATATGTAGAAGAAATAACCAAATAGGGTGAAAATAAATTCAAGACAATGTTGATGGATAAATGGTGTATAAGGGTGAGAAAACTAATTACCAAAATATACCAGTCCCTAACTGTGCAATAACCAAAATATATTCTAATTAATGCTTAAGGAATACTCAAACTAATCCCAAAGTGATGGCTTTGAAGTTTGGAGTAAAAGATGAACAATCAGCACTGTACATATGCCAAATACATGGGAAAAGGAGGGGGGAAAACATATCAAGGAAGTGTTACAGATATCATTTTATCATAATTAGTGAAATAGCATGTAAAGCCCAAAGTAAACTCATGAATTTTACATACCTGTAAAAGAAAACTATCTACTTATTAAAATAAATAAAATCCACTGAGATTTACTTGATAATGAGAAAATTACTAGAAAGGATCTAAAAGAAAAATTCAGCATTAGTTAATAGCTAGGAAAAAAAGGTTTTGGAAGAGAGCAGTGTCTTGTAAAGAAATCTTAACACTACAAGGTACTAGGACAGGCAAAATAACTGAATCTAAGGAAGACAGGATCACACAATGTAACATTATGTAAAGTAGAATTTAATGATAATGTATATAAATACCAATATAATTGTCAATTAACTTTTAAGTTTCTGTAGTTTAACATAGGACAAACATCCTTGTACCTTTCTTGTCATCATTTTTATGACATCATGACACGAATCAATTATAAAATTAAAATTCTTAAGTATATAAATAATCCCTGCTTTCAGTTAAAAATCATATATATATATATATATATATATATATATATATATATATATACACACACACATATATATATTTGGTTTTTGGAGACAGGGTTTCTCTGTTTCTCGTATAGTTTTGTGACTTTTGTGGAACTCACTTTGTAGACCAGGCTGGCCTCAAACTCAAGATCTGCCTGCCTCTGCCTCCAGTGCTGGGATTAAAGTTGTGTGCTACCACTGCCCAGCACAAATAAATAAATCTTATTGGAACCATATATGATTTTTAACAACAATACAAAAATTCAATTCAACAGTATCTTGAATGAACACTTAAAAAAATAAGTTATAAACTAGTAAACAAGGTTATGAACTACTGTTCAAACTCACCAGAGAAGTCAGTTCACACTACAATGAAACTCTGCCTCAGATCCACTATATTCCTCGAATTATAAAAGACTGACTGCATGAAATGTGGACAGGGAGTTGGCATATTCACACTCTTAAACTGTCTTAAAATGCCCAAACATTTTGTAAATGCTATAATATTTATATGGTAATTCTATGACCAAGCAATTTCTCTCTTAGTTCTTTAAATGAGAGGAATTAAAGAACCTGTAGAAAAATACCCTTAAAAATGCTGTTCATAGTAGCTATATTCCTACTGCCCAGTAGTGAAAACATCCTAATTTCCATCCTATAGATAAATGAGTGAGCCAACTATGGTGTATTTATTTAATGGAATATTGGTGTGTGTATTTAACATCCCACTGTAGATCAGCTAGCTACCTCAAGTGAGAAATTACAATAGCCTCGGATGAGATAGGAACAACCAAATCAGATAGGATGGTGACAGAATTTCTGACAATTGAATTCAGATGATAAGGGTTATCCATTTCAATCCTTAGAATTCCTGTCTTTCCCAATAAATGATCTAAATTTAAAAGACACAAGGAAGTTATAAAACCAGCTTAGTTTGTAATTTGGCATCTCACAGGATCAAACTCTGAAAGCATGCTCCTTCAAGGACAAAGTCCTTTAGAAGGCTTTGTAGAATATCCCACCCAACCCCTGAACATCCAATGAGAATGACATTTAAATCCCTAAGATCATTTTCATGTAGACATTATTTTCTTGGGGAAATAAAAATAGCCCATCTACTACAGTGTGTTATTTACTTTTCACTCGTCCTGTTGCTGTGAAAAATATCCCTACAAATGTCACTTAAGGGAGGAAGGGTTTGCTTCTGCTCATAGTTCATCCATCATGGCTGGGAGATCATGGTAACAGAAGCGTGAGGCCGCTGGTCACATTGTATCCACAATCAGGATGCAGAAGCTGATGAATGCTGGTGCTCAGTGCAAAACATTAATTCTTCACCTTTGAAGATGGTCTCAATAGGCTCTCCTCTTTGTGAAGGGAGGTAATTTGAACTGTATCAAAATTTTGAGTTTCCTGTTTATTATCTCAGGTGTGCCAAAAAGATATCCAGAAGCCTGATTGCTTTAGCGTTCTTTTGCTGTGACAAAATACCCTAGAAAATCAATTTAAAAGATGAAAATCTCTTTGGTTCAAGGTTTTTTAAAATTTCAGTTCATAGTTATTTGGTAATCAGGAAGCAGGGAGTGATGAATTCTGGTGCTCAGCTTGCTGCCTCATTTTCCTTCAGCACCGAACCCCACCCCATGGAATGGTGTCTTCAACAGTAAAAGCATGTTTTAGGCTTAGTTAACCTAACTTAGACACAGATACACACCAGCCCATGTACATGCTTTCTTCCAGGCCATTCTAGATACCGTTAAGTTGTCAACCAATATAAATAATATTTATATTAAATAAGATATTCATTATTGGTAGCCCTAAGCAAATACCCAAGTCCTTTTTTTCATAGTTACAAACTATGTATGAAATACTATTATCATCTTTTAGATATTGAATTCTAAGATCTATTTCTGAGAATGGTTTCCATCCAAATACAAACAATATAGCAGTTTGGGAAACTCATCCTTTCTTATTTTCTCTTGAGAAAGCTAGCCTCCAATGGTCCTATATCATAAAGTGATAGCAAGAATATGGTATAGCATGCACTGGGTTGCAAGGACTGTCCCTAATTTATTAGATCTTCTATATTGGGTAACAAGGTCTAAAGATGAACTTAATGTTTCAATATAGTCTGTCACAGCAAACACCAGTAAGTAGCACACCGTCCCTGACTCACCCTACCCTTTTTCTCCTGAACTTGGCTTACCAGACAGATTTTTCTGATGCTACTTATTGTGATATTGTCCTCATATCTCTGTACTTGGCTCTTAGCTCAGAAGTGGAGTTGAAGCTAAGAGCTTTGAGATGGCCCCATATGAGCACACACCAGAAAATCCTTCAGCTGCGTTTGCTGAGAGTTACATTATTGAACTAGAGGACACTAGAGCTAGTACCTGTTTCTTTTATTTCTTCTGATTGTTGGAACTTCAGCCATCTCCACAACTGGAAACACAAGATGGCTATAGAAAAGCTGCTTTTACCAAATCAAATAATCCTAAGATCTATCCAGGAAAGGGTTTTGTGTAGTAGCTGGAATCAAAAAACCATAAGTAGAGACAATCATAAAGAGAAAACTTTGCTAAGACACCACTAAATGCTTCATATTGAAGCGGCAGGAAATTCCACATTCTTCTCCTAAAAGAACCTGTCTCTCTGCTGTATGGCCTGAGGTGATGTAAACTGCTTTCTGGCCCACTATTTCTTCTCTAGTATTTCTTTAAATTTTGAAAAAGTGAAGTGTTAAATAACAGATATATGTGAGGAAAAAATGAAGGTGTCAAGCATCAAAACATTAATTTCTTCTATTGTAGAAAGTTTCAAGTAGGCTTTCCCCCTCAAATAAAGGGGGGCAATTTGGACGGTATCAAAAACTCGTTCCCTTTTTTATGATCTCAGATGAGCCAAAAACATATCAGAAGGCCTGATTGTGTTGTTGCTTTTTACTGTGGCAAAATACTCAAGATAATTAATTTTTAATAAGTTAAAACATAATTGGTTCAATGTTTTATAAGTTTCAGTTCATGGTTATTTGGCTCCATTGATTCTGGGCTCGTGGTACATGAAAGTGTCATCATGGAGAGCGGTGGTAGAATTAAGCCACACACCTCCAGGTAGACAAGAAGCATAAAGGAACTATGGACAAAAGTAGCCTCCAAGGACACATTTCAACAATTCACATCCTCCTTATTATACACCTCATTTCATAATGTTTCCATCACTTCCCTCCACCTCATTAATATTAACCCATCAAAGCTATCTTCTACTGAGGTTAGAGACTATGATCTAATCATACTCCTAAAGCCCCACTTCTGAACATTTCTTTACTTGGAACCAAACCTTCAACATGAACCTTTGGAAATTATTTCAGACCCAAATCCTACACTCATATTAGAACCAAGAAAGATACTTTTTTGTTGTTGTTTTTTCCAGAAAGGGTTTCTCTGTAGCTTTGGAGGCTGTCCTGGAACTCATTTTGTAGACCAGGCTAGCCTTGAACTCAAAGGGATCCACCTGCCTCTGCCTCTCATGTGCTGGGATTACAGGCGTGGAAAGATACTTTTATTGATGGAAATTACAAAACTAAAATTTGAAAAGAATGGGTGCATTTAATTTGAATCCTCTTATGTACACCTTGTTGGAGAAACTACTTGCCTCAGATAAAAGACCATTTCTAACTCTTGCCTACACTTGTGATTTTTACATGGCCATGGCCATAGTATAGCTTCATTATAATCAAAGTATATTTATGCACTCATCTTGACATTGACACTGATCATAGAATTTCTTTGTTAGTATATATTATATAAGAAGATATTTACATATTGTCTGGGTTTTCTTTTACTTCTTTATTTTCTCTCTTCTTTCATTTTTTATATAATTTTTTGAAATTTACTTCTTTATTTTCTTTCTTCTTTCTTTTTTTATATACTTTTTGAAAATTTCATATGTGAATACCATATTTATGGGTTTCCTCCCCTTCTCTCCCTTTTCCACCTCCTTCCATATCTCTTCAGACTTTTATTCAAATCATGGCCTTTTATTATTTAAATAAAATTATTAAACACACATATGAATTAATTTATAAGTACAGCATACTGATTTCACTTAGTGTGGCTGCTATGTAAATGTGTGTAGGGCTGAGTGCTGAGGAGAGTATCCTTTGTTAGACTGGTACTCCCTCTCTCCACAGTCATTAATGGCCTGTAGCTGCTTATCTAGGAGTGGGGCTTTGTGAGACTCCCCTCAACTATATTAGAAATTCAGCATTTGTTGTCAGTTTTAGGTCTTGTATAGATGACAATATGATTCAATTTTATTGCTACAGCATCCCTGTCATATATAGAAGACATTATCTCTCAGCAGGTGCCCTGGTCTTCTGCTTTTGTAATCTTTCTGCCCACTCTTCCTTGTTTCTTGAGCCTTAGGTGTAGAAGTTGTGTTGTAGATGTGTCAGTTGATACTGCACAACCCATGGCCAGCTGTTATCAGCATTTTGAGTAGTTACATTCTTCTGTAATGGTTGCTATCTGTTGTAAAAGAAACTACTTTGATGAAAAGTGATAGCTACACTCATTTGTGGGTATAAGAATACATTTTAATAATGTGATTAGAAATTATACTGGTTTAGGTGAGGGACACATAGGTTTGCCTCTAGGTGCCATGGGATCAGCAGCCATGGGTAATTGCTTAGGTTTACAGCACCAGACATGAATTCCCTCTTCTTGAGCAGGACTTGAGTCCAATTAGATAGCTGCTGGTTATTTGCAAGGTATAAAGTCATAGAAAAGATGAAAACTTCCCCAAATAAGGAGAGACAAACCGATACAGATACAAGAAGAACACAGGACCACCATATAGACATGGCCAGAAAGTAAACTCTTGATGATGTTGTACAGTTACAACATTAACTATATGGAACAAAGAAGAGAAAAATCACATCACATATAAAGAAAAACCCATCAGAATAACAGTTAATTTCTCAATGAAAACTTTAAAACCCAAAGGAGTGTGGGTGTCATGAGAAGTAGAGGAGATGGCTAGAGCTAGAATCATAGAGAAAAGAGCCTGCTGAAACTCAGTCACTTGTTGGTTGTAAGCATAAAACTTAATTACTAGTATATGAACCACTGATTTTTAACTTTGTCAGTTCCACAACATCATTATAGAAATTGCTAACTAATATAAACAACAATTTAATCACGTGGTTTTATTATAGGCTATATAATACATTGTTATAATTCATCAGCTGTGCTAAAGTAACAACACCCCAAGTAAGGAGCAGTAGGAAGACTTTAAAATGATAAGAAAAAGGATTAGAAAAGTTTTTAATTATTATAATAAAAACAGACAAAGATTCTTACTTTGTCTAACAACTTTCTAACCTTGAAGAAAGGTTTCTTCTTTTGCAAAATGTTTTCTATTTTGGTGTGTTTCAAGCCTAATTGAAAACAACTTCATGGAAGGAAAACACACACACACACACACACACACACACACACACACACACACACACTAAAGCAGTACATCTGTAGGGAGGATTAAATGGGTAGGGGAAGAATTGTATCAAAACAATTATATGGATGAGGTAACCCAGGGCCAGAAAGACAAACACCGCACCTTCTCTGTCGTCTGAAGTGCCTTTCTCCAAGTCATCAAATGTTAGTATACAACATTGAGTAACCACAAAACCCAGGGAAGTATGAAGGTGCCATGGGTATCAGAGGGGAGGCTTGAGAGGGGAATAGCAGGATAAAGATGAATTAAAGTGGAAAATAGAAAAACAGGGATGGGAGTACAAGCAGGTAAGAGTGGGAAAAGTCAATACAGAAAAAGTAGTGGCAAGTAACACCAAGGTTGTTTAACAAAGCCTCAAAGAATTATACTATATATATTTTCCTAAAATTAGGCACAATTTGTGTGTGTGTGTGTGTGTGTGTGTGTGTGTGTGTGTGTGTGTGTATGTGCATATGTGTGTGTGATAGAGGAAAGTATCACACTTAGGCTGCCCATAAGAACCATAAACTAGCAAAACCCCTGGTACCAAGCATAAGAAACTTCCTTTTGAATGGTTAGGCAGGATACTGCAAGTGATCCCTGAAAGAGTACAGACTACTGATGTTACCCTAGGTTGCCTCTTAGTTCTTGAGGATAGTTCCCTGTTACTAAAGACACTACACATGTAGAACACAAGACTTGCATGTTTCCAACTGGATCAAATTGAAAGCCACCTTCCTGCTGTGTAGTTTCCATGGCACCAGAAAGTATTATGAAAGCTACCAATGGATACAGTCACTTACAAGTTTTACCCAACCACAGTGCTTATGAACAAAAAGAATGGGCAATATGGCATGATATGCATAAAAGTATAAGAAATGGCACTCATATGATGGGTGGTAACTAAACAGTTGTCTAATTGGACTTAATGCTCACTCAACAGAAGGTGAAATCATGCCTACTACTGGAAACCTAGCTAGCTTCCCAGAGCTGGTGAAGTCATGTGCCTCAGGAAAGAATCTTCTACCACCACCTTACTAGACCAGCATTCATTCAAAATTTTATCTTTATACCCACAGATAAATATAGCTGCCATCACTCATCAAAGAAGTCTCTCTTTACCACAAATAGAAACTTCACAAACGATCACAACTAGATAGGACACAGAGATCAAAAGATTGTGGAGAAACCTGACCTAATAAGTATACCTACATCCCAGCTCCAGCATCTATGGCTTAAGGAACATCATAAAAGAGAAGATGGAAAGATGGAAACATGATAAAAAGCCAGAATACCAGGAAGTCTGCTGTGAAGCAGTCTCTGCTAGAAATGGCTGCATAAAGAAAGCAGGGACACTGGCAATATCAGTGGACATGCTAATGTGGAGGGGAATTTTTTTTATAGAGGTCACACCCTGAGATAAGGAACCACAGGCAATTCAGGACTGCTGGGAGGATAATCAGCCTCTCCCTGTCATGAGCTCTTGTATTGGCTATTCACTACAGATTGATTAACCTTGAAACTGTATACACACAAGCAACCCAAAACAGACTTACCAAGTTGTATTTGTATATTTGTGCACACAAACATACATACATACACACATATGTATGTAACAATGATAATCAAAGAAAAGGAGCCTATCAACTTGAATGAAGGGACATGGAAGATTTGAAGGAAGGGTGCTAGGGATGGGCTATCGGGAATAAAGGGAATATTGCAGTTTTACTTTAATTGAAACATATCATAAACAATTATGTAAAAAAATGAATATTAATTGGGTCGATCCTGATGAATATTTATGAAATGCAAATAAAATCCAAGAGCCATGTTAAACTAACTTTAAGACATTTTGGGGGTTGGGGATTTAGCTCAGTGGTAGAGCACTTGCCTAGCAAGCATAAGGACCAGGGTTCGGGCCACATCTCTAGCAAAAAAAACAAAACAAAACAAAAGCAAAAAAACAAAAAACAACAACAAAAAAAGACATTTGGTGTTCATTATCATTTTCTAAAAAATTTAATAATTATCCTCCTTTTATTATTAAGAAAAGGTAAAACATCCTGCTAAAAATGTTAACACACGATGTTTACCATGTAAACATCTTCTGAATCTTCTATTTAACTAGTAATCAAATGAAAAATATTTAACTGTGTTATAAATGATAATCTTATTTCCCATGGTTATTTTAAAACTAGGTATCTGGACTATTTACTAAAAATCAGTACTGTGCACATGCAAAGAGTTGGGGAATAAAATTTGACCTAAAGATTCCATTAAGTAGCATTTAAAAATAAGAATCTAATTATTCTCCTTTTATATCAAGAACAAAAGAAAAATAATCTGCCTATTCAAGTCAATTACACCCCCCAAATTACTGTCCACTAATTTGCAGAAAAGGTGTATTTATAGAAATACTGATAACATCTCTATTTAAATGGAAACTGACCCAAATGACTGAAAGTGTAAAAGAAAATTAAATTTGATAAACTTCAAAATAGGGTATGGTTTAAAAAAAAAAAACTAAGGGTGTCTGAAAAAGGCATATTGAAACCTACTGTTTTATAAGCTAACTAGAAAATATTACTTTAAAAAAGGGTAAAAACATGGAGGTATACTGTAAGATTGGATAATTAAAGCCCCCTCAATTAACACGAATCTTAAATGGTCTTTATTAATAAAATCAAATCATAGAAGCAGAACAAACCACAGCCACCTCACCTTGCCAATTCCTCAGCTGATCCTGTTTCCTCAGATTGGAAGCCTCTGAGTCCTCATCCAAATGGATCTCAGCTGAACTGCTGCTCAATAGCCTAAAAGCTTAACAAGGTTTTAGTTCCTGGTCCTCATGCCTTACATAGCTTTCTGCTTCCTGCCATCACTTCCTGAGATTAAGGGCATGTGTCACCATGACTGGCTGTTTCCAGTGTGGTCAGAGATCCAGATGGATTTCTGCCTCCAGAATGCTAGGATTAAAGGTGTGTGTGCCACCATTTTCTGGCTTCTATGTTTATCTAGTGGCTATTCTGTTCTCTGACCCCAGATAAGTTTACTAGGGTGCACACTATTTTGGAGAACATAATATCACCACAACCATATATTTTTAAACAAAAATTCTAAAGTCAAGTATAGGATGCCTCACTATGAGTTGTCGGTTAAGGAAGCCCAGGGATTCTGAGAACCTATTGTTAAAGGCTACTGTAATTGCTCTTGGTTGCCCACTAGAACTATATTGTAAAAATTGTGTTCCTGAAAAAAGAACACAATTTGAATACAGTAAATGAAATCTAGCATGAACAGAGCCACAATCATCTTCTTACTGGCTAGTGTTCATTAATGCCTTAAGATGCTATGACGCTTGTTGGGGAGAAAAGACATCAATGGTCCAACTCCACTTTGGACTCTGTGGCTGGTCTATTAGTTACATTCCTGTTGCTGTGATGAAACACCATGATCCAGGCAACTTATAAAAGGAAGAGTTTATCTGTGCCTTGTATCCCAGAGGGGTAAGAATCCTTCATGGCTGGAAGTCAACACAGGTGCTGCATACAGCAGCTTGAGAAGGATGCTTAGAACTCACAGCCTTCACCAAAATTGTAAAGCAGAGAGGAAACTAGAAGTCAGCTGTAGTGGATAGCCATCCCAGCATTGGCCTGGAAGTTCCAACCCCCATTGAGGCTTCAGTAATGGTCACGCCCACAAGGCAGGGCGGAGGAGGAAGTGGAAGACCAAGGAGCGGGAGGAGGTCTCTTGCTTGGTTCTGGGACCCTGGACGCTGGAGGTAGACCAAGCAGAGTTCTCCAGAGAACTCCACCGGACTGTGCTATACCTTTGCCAGACCCTGCAACCTACCCTTTCATTTGTAAGTTACCCTACAAAATAAACCTCCCTTTTAACTACGTGGAGTGGCCTTAATAATTTCACCAATAGTCAGCTAAGCCTTTTACTTTTAAAGCCTGATTCTAGTGACATACTTCCTGCAACAAGGCCATACCTCATAACCCTCCCCAAATCAGTGGCCATCACCAATTAGAGACCAAGCGTTCAAATATATGAACCTATGGGAGACATCTTTATTCAAATCATTACAGCTGGATAGGTCATATGCCAGCCTACTGCTTTCATTTTGTTGAATGGACCTGTGGTCAACTGCTTTATAATTATTTAGATTTACACCAAACAATTAGTACTGCTGTCAGCCTTGGACAGGAATTGTCTTTTTGCAAAGAATGATAGCAAAATTGGGGGCTCTTATTTGACCAAAGTGGTGAGAATAAGTAACTGTTGGGATGTCATTTATAAACAGGATGTCTGTATCTATCATTACTTCCAAGGCCCAGGGAACCTTGAAGAAGACAAAGTGGAAAGATTATAAGAGATCAAAAGTTGGGAAGAAATGCTATGGAATGTCATCTTATAGGCTCAACATGGTCGTTGAAATGATGAACACATAGCAATGTGCACTGAAATGTAAGTAGTGAGGGGACTAGTCTGGAGGAAGAGAGTTATCTGGAGTGTGAGTGGGGTGAGATTAACAAGGGTGAATACACTCACAATACATTGTGTATATAATAAATCCCCAAAAAGAGTTTAAGAAAAAAGGTGTAAATGTAAAAACCGACCGAAATTTAGATAATATTATAAAATATAACAGCAAATCACTTAATATATTAAGAATAAAGAGAGGCTTTCGCTATGGCTCACTGCTACAAGCACTGTCTGTTCTTTCATAGGGTCCAAGTTCCATCAGAGTACTCACATGGCAGATAACAACTGTCTCTAACTCTAGTCTCAAAGAACCCAATGCCCTCTTCTGGCTCCCATGGATACCAGGAACATAGGTTGTGCACAGACATATATGCAGAGAAAACACCCTTACACATAAAAAAATAGAACATATATTTTTAATTTCAAAGAACAAAGTACAAAGGAAAATTACAAAGCAAGTTCTGGAGGAATAGTGTAATAGGTCTGTGCATTCTGAGAGCACTGGGATCTTATGCCTTTGAAATGTGACCAGAGCCTGTCATGTTCTAATACTCTGTAGGGCACTAGAATGATTGGAGCAAATATTAAGTCAGACAGTTCTGGAGAGTCTCTATTTAGCAACAGCTGTATGACTTGCACAAACCTAATATTGTAAAACAGGATTGATAGTGAAACACCACATAATCTTTTGGTCATGGGGCACTGTTACATAAATGCATCTGTGTTGGTCATTTCAAGACTGCCAGCAATAGTTTATTAGATTAAAATAAAGGGGTTGAAGTCAAAACTGCACTGTGTGTTACTAGAATGATCTCTTATAGTTCATTCAGATGTGTTAGTGAGGAGCATTCATCCATCCATTAAAGCCCATTTGTATTTCCTGATGAAACCGAAAGGAAGGCTTGCAGAACTACACAGCTAGGTGGTTATTTTCAATACATTTTCATGTGAAAAATGACCTATGTTGATGTCAACTCACAGAAGAAAACAATTTTATAGTCTTCTCAAAATTAGTGTGTATGTCCCCATATGTGCTTATATAATTTCTTTGAGATAGTAACTAAAATAAGATTGGTCCCAAAAGTTTTTGTCTCCTTTATAATCAATATTATTCTTGACCCATTTTAATGTGCCTTCCCCCAGTATATAAAATGTTTTCTTTTTTCACATCTTATTTCTCACAATTGGAAAACACTGTCTCTAACATCCTTAGAGGAAAACAGTGAGATGGACATAAACAAAGACAAGGGGAGAAAGGATGGCAAGGACCACATAAGAAGAAAGATCCAAGGACTTGCATAAGGTGATATTTTGTCCTATTCTGATGTATTTACTTTTCTATTACATTGTATTTATATATTATACTTTTGTCTCTTGGGAACCTGTTTTCTTTCTTGGGACAGAAAGGGAATGAATCCAGGAAGGAGGGAACATGGAGAAGAACTGAGAAGACTAGAGGAAGCAGAAACTGTAAGCAGTATATATTGCATGAGAAAAAATATCAAGAAAAAGATGTCGCTATTAAAAGGGTTAAGGTAGTGAAACAAACAAGGAAGCTAGAGATCAATCAGGGTTATTTTTTCCTAAGCCCAGTAGAATATAGTTTTTCTTTTCTTCCAGCTATAGTCAGAAGAAAGCATTGTTGCTGTGAAGTAATTCTCTTGTGCACTGTCAAGATTTGTCGCTCGAATTGGTTTAATAAAATGCTGAGTGGTTAGTAGCCAGGCAGGAAGCACAGGTGGAGTGACCAGACTAGAGGAAGGGCGGAATCAGGAGTCATCAGCCAGATGCAGATGAGAATGCCTTGCTGAGAATAGGTACCAAGTCACATGGCTAAGGATAGGCAAGAATTATGGGTTAATTTTAGCATAAGAGGTATTTAGTTATAAGCCTGAGTTATGGACCAAGCATTTATTTTTCTCTGGTGGGCTCTGTTTGCTGGCAGTGGGCAGAGGCAAGGCTCCTTTAAAAGATAGTTTCCTGAGGCAGCTGTAGTAGCTAAAACCACATGACTCTTTCAAGAGGTCCTGTTGCCAAACACATATATAGTGTTTATGAGCATCTGATGGCATGCTACATGGTGGTATCATGGACCTAAAACCTATCCAGACTTGGAGGCCATACATGTGGCTCCTGTCAGTACCTCCACCAGGAAGCTGAACTCTCAGGAAGTCAAGGGATGTGTTGGAGCCAGGTGTTTTAATCCTAGCAGATTAAACACTTACATGGTCAGAAAAAGAGATATGCATTAAAGACAGATTCAGACAAAAACAAAAACAAAAAACAAACCCTCTAAACAGTTCACAATGTGTTTAAAAATATACTTAGGCTTTCAAGAGTGAAGAGAAGGTATAAATACTTGTAAAAAGAATACATAGTTATAAAATAAAGTCCTTAAAAAGGGAGTAAAGTAATATTTTTTTAAAAAGCCATGTAAAGATGGAAAATACACAGAGAGTCTGGATATTGTATGTTATTTGTTGTCTTTGAATTGTTTGACAACTAAGGAAGGAGCAACAGCTGCTAAGAGACATTTGATTACAAATGTTACAAGATTAATACAACCTATATATTTTGAAAGTGCCTTGACTTTAAAATTTAAGTCAGAAGATATATTACTTTGGAGAAAAGGTTATGCTTTTATTTTCACAGGAAATGAGAGGCTGTGGATTCCTTCTATGTTAAGAAAAATCATATCTGATTGATGAAGATCCCCTGAAAAATGGCCCAGATGATCCCATGTTCCAGAGCACCTCTGTTGGAGTCCTGTATCCAGAAAGGCTTCTAGACTTCTGGCTGAGATGATCAAGCCACACAGACTACTCCAGTCAAGACTTAACCATAATCCTAAATTTTCTCATGGTCCCCATAAGATTAACAGCACACCCAGTCAGCAGGAAGTAGCCTAGAAAAGTATTCACACATTCCCAAAAAGTAGATTATGGATGTTTGTCTTTTTTTTAGGGGGTTTGGTTACAAATTTTGTTGGTCATAGTCAATCTCTTTCTAAAAGGAGAAAGGGGGATATGATATAGAAATGATGAGAAAAAGGGTAGATTATTACATCTACTTTAATCCAAAAAACAACTCTTAATCTTATGTATTTTACATCAGTGTGAATTTTAGTTTATTGATAGAAATTTAAAGTTTATTTTATTATAATGAATGTATATTTCTCTTCTTCTTTAGAGTATTATGTTTATGCAGCTCATTTAAAAATGCAATATATAATTAAGAAATATGGTTTAATAGTCATCTATAATAGCAAACTTATAGTAATGTTAAGTAAGTTTTCAAGGTCATACAGAAATATATTTCAGGTAGATAGGCAATCTCCAAATACTTCAAAGACCTACAGAATATGGCATTTAAATGTTTTAAGAACTTAGACTTTTCATGAAAATGAGACATGTCTGCTCCTGGCATCACCAAATACTTCAAAAAGAATGATGGGAATCAAAGAAACTCTATGTGGAGTTTGTTTTCTTTACGTCAGAAGCTAGCCATGTGGGCAAAGAAATTGTCTTTTGCCCTGACTGCTGACAGTATTCTGTTCAAATTGGACAAGCAGGACACAAAAGAAAGTGACTGCAGAACTTTGCCAAGACAAGGTGGGACAGTCCTTCAAAGATCCTACTTCACAGATAAGTCTGTCAGATATGCTAGGCTTGTAGGCGAAAGATAGATGCCCCAACATTGCAGAGAAAATTGGAATGACTCTCCAGGCAGCTTGAGGTCCCTGTCATTAGGTAACATGACATCCCTCTGGAGTCGAAGACTAGATAGTTATAGTTATAATTTAATTATAGTAAAAGATAAATTAGATACAAAACTTTAGACTCCCCCTTCTCTTCTCTCTTCTCTCTTCCCTCCACGTGGTCTCTCTGTCTCTCCATCTCTCTGTCTCTCTTCCTCTCTCTCTCTTTCTCCCCCCTCTCCCATTCTCTCTTCTCCTCCCTCCCTCAATAAAGCTCTAAAAAGGTAAAAAAATAAAAAAAAACTTTAGACTCACCAAGATAAGATAGATAATAAGTATTTTCTTTAACCTTGCCAAATACAAATGGATTAGGTCACTGTAATTCTTACTTAATAACTGTTTTTGTTGTATATAGTCTTACTATGTTAAAGTTAAAGTCTTCCTTTTTAATTAGACAAGAAAGGAGAAATGCTGTCAAATAGCTCTCTTGTACACTGTAAAGATTTGTCACTCAAATCGGTTTGATAAAATGCTGATTGGGCACTAGCCAGGCAGGTAGTATAGGTGGGGTGACCAGACCAGAAGAATTCTGGAAAGATGAATGGCAGAGTCAGGAGTCATCAGCCAGATGCAGAAAAAGCAAGATGAGAATGCCTTACTGAGAAAAGGTACCAAGTCATGTGGCTAAGCATAGATAAGAATTATGGGTTAATTTAAGCATAAGAGCTACTTAGTAATTAGCCTGAGATACAGGCCTAGCATTTATAAGTAATACTAAGTCTCTGAATCAATTACTTGGAAAACAGCTGCTGGGATGGGGAGCAGGCAGTCAGGACAGGAAACTTTTGCCTACACATTATTACTTTACTTTTGCAGACCACAGACACTAGGTTCTCTAACATGTCATTTTCAGAAGTGTTATTATTGTCTCATTTAGTTAGTCAAGACTATCTTTACAAAATAAGGTAGACTAGGTATGTTGTAAATAAGAGAGTTTTGGTTTTCTGTTCTGGAGGCTGACAGCTGTAGTTACATGTCCTGTACTCAGATTTGTGTTAGTGTCCTCACCTGGACTTGTGGGATATTGACTTCTCTTTATACTCTCATGTTATGGCAGAGAGGCAACTAGTTCTCTGGCCTCTTCTTTTTTGGTGTCTGAAATTTCATACTTGCATCTAAAGTGTTTTGATCAAATTCACTCCTATTCTCTGCCATTCAATCTCCCACACACACATACACACACACACACACAATGTTTCCTTCCCAAGTCGATGTTATTTTTTTTTAATCTTACTGAATCTACTCAGTTTATCTTGGTTTAAAGCCATCTACTGGAGCCATCTATTGTGAGCATGTGTAGCTTCACAGGGATGGCATTATCCCTGAAGAAAGCTGACTCTCTTGCTAAATTGCTAATAGTTTTCCACCCATGGAAAGTTCTGCATCCATGCTGATATGTAGGTAGGCTTTATCTTGTGCAGGTCTTCTACCTGCAGTCACTGCTGTTGTGACTTAATATGTGTAACTGTAATGACATATCAAATAAACACTGCTCTTCTGGAGTTAAAGGCATTAGAGCCTTACCTGTGGGCTATGCCTACAAGATAGAATTACTTCCCAAAGGCTCAAGGTCCAAACAAAATCAGAAGGAGAAGAGGTTTCACAGAAATTTACAAGGGGGTAGGGATGTTTTTGAGTCTAGTAAACTGTTATGCTTTGTAACACATTTATAGGAAATAAAAGCTAAAGTTACTCATTAAGAAAACCAATATCATACATTATTGTTGTAAGAATAAATGTAACACACAACTTGTTAAAGAATTCAGCAGCATATATACTAAAACTGGAAAGATACAGAGAAGATTAGCATGGCCTCTGTGCAAGGATGCCATACAAATTCATGAAGTGTTCCATATTTTTACTACCTAAACATCAATGTCTCTTTACTTCTTAGTAAAGTTATAGTCCCAAATCAATTAAAAATTAAATCTGGACCACTGCCAGCAGACCAAGGTGGGGGTCAACCTTGTTGGATTCCTGAGAGCCTCCCCAGAACCCTGCCTCTTCCTATTCTCATGATGTCCTCATCTATCATGGTATCTTCCTCCCTGCCCTCCCACTCTGTCCCTGTTCCAGCTTGACCCTCCCATTTCCCTATGTTCTCATCCCTCCTCGCCCTCTGCCACCCCTCCATACCCAGCCCACTCATGTAGATCTCACCCACTTCTCCTTCACAGGGTCATCCATGTGTCCCTCCTAGGGTCTTTTCCTGTTAGCTAGCCTCTCTGGAGTTGTGGGTTGCAATCTGGCCCTCCCTTCCCTCATACCTAGTATTCGCTTATGAGTGAGTACATACTATGTTTGTCCTTCTGAGTCTGGGTTAGCTCACTCAGGATATTTTCTAGTCCCATCCATTTGCCTGCAAATTTCATGATATCATTGTTTTTTACTGCTGAGTAGTACTCCACTGTGTATATGTGCCACATTTTCTTTATCCATTCTTCAACTGAGGGGCATCTAGGTTGTGACCGGCCTAGCGAATAACCTAGCTGTCATCATAGAGCCTTTGTCCAGTGACTAATGGAGACAGATGCAGAGATCAACGGCCAGGCACCAGGCTGAGCTCTGGGAATCCAATTGATGAGAGAGAGGAGGGATTCTGCAGGTGAGGGATGTCAAGATCATGATGGGAGGATGTGCAGAGATGACTGGCCATACTAGTGGAAGCCCATGAACTATAGACTAGTGGCTGTGGAGCCCCCATGAGATTGGACTAGGCCCTTTGGATATGGAGGACTGTTGTTTGGCCCAAACTGTTTGGGGGACACCCAGGCAGGGGGATCGGGATCTGTGCCTGTTGCATGGGCCAGCTTCTGGGAATATGGTGCCTGTGGTGTGACACCTTGCACAGTCTTGGTGCTTGGACCTGCCTAGGCTAAGTGTGCCAGGCTCTGCTGACTCCCCATGGGAGACCTTGATTTGGGGATGTGGAAATGTGGGGTGGATTGGGAGAGAGGGCTGGGGGTGAGAGGAGGGAGGAGGGGGGATCTATGGGTGGTATGTGGAGTATGTATAAAATGTCTTAATAAAGAAAAATGATAAATAAATAAATAATAAAAATTAAATCTGGCTTTGGAGTTGGATCTTGGCTCTCTTCTCTAAATCAAAGTAGGTAGTTAAAGGACAAATTCAGAGTTTCTGTCTCATATCAGAAGAGCCACTTGATGTGGGACAAAAGAAAAAACATAATCTCATCCTCTTCATACTTATTTTTGACTCTTTAGAACCATTTTTTAGATATATTACTATCTTAAAATTTAAACTTTCAGTCCTGATATTAGTAATGTTTAAATTTTCCACAGGGAACAATAAACTTTCCTAACAGTGTTCTCTGAAGTCTCCAGAAAGAAGATGGGTCCTCTCTACAATGATTCTATCTGGTTCATAATGATGCCATTGAGCTGACACACATCACTTCAGGGTCGACTTTGGACTGCAAACTGTTCAGGACAGTGTCAAGGATGCTAGCGGAGATGGGGCACCATCTTCCACATCTAGCCAGAACTTCAGATAAGCTTTACTTGTCACTCTGAAACTGGCTGCAAATGATACAGCTAGTCATCATGGGACTTGACAGTTGTTCTAGATTTTACAGGATCCTACAGAGATGCCATTGCCCCTAAACTGTAAGAAACAATTCTAAGGAGAAGATGTTCCCTCTCCCAACAGGTTTTTGTTTTCTGATGGTCATGAATAGTTGTCATTTGTTAGGGGTTGGTTATAAATTGTTATAGGGCTGGGGATCGAACAATATGGTTAGACTCAGGAATCTCATTTAGAATAGAAAAGAAGAAGGGGGGGATAGATAGTCTAGGAAATAAAGTAGATTATTGTATCCACTCGTAAACTAAATTAGCAAATATTAGTTTTTGATAATTTGCATTAGTAGGGATTTTTGTATATTGTTACAAATGTAAATTATTTTTCTTTCCCATTTAAGATAATTTGTATATTGATACAAAGTCAAAACTATATTTGCCATACTGTACATATGTCCTTACTTCTGTTTAATTTTTTTTTTTTTTTTTTTGTTTTTTTTGGTTTTTGGAGACAGGGTTTCTCTGTGTAGCTTTGCACCTTTCCTGGAACTTACTTTGGAGAAAAGGCTGGCCTCGAACTCACACAGATCTGCCTGCCTCTGCCTCCCAATTGCTGGGATTAAAGGTTTGCACCACCACCACCTAGCCTAAAATACTTTTTATATTGATACAAGTATAAAACTATATTTCTCATACTGTATGTATGTTCTAGTTCTGTTGAGGATATTTTGTATATTGATACAAATTAAGGATATTTTTGTCATATTGCTCTATACATTTCTACCTCTGATTAAGATATTTTTGTATATTGTTACAAATTCAAGGTCATTGTCCTTATATTGTACATCTGTTTATAGACTGTTTACTTTTATAATGTGAAGCTTTAGTCTTTAAGCTATGTAGGTTGATAATAGTTTCAAGTTAATAGTCGCCAATGCTTGTCAAACTTACTGTCATGTTGGTTAGGTTTTCTAGATAAACAGAGATATATTTCAGAAGGATAGGTAATCTTCAAACACTTCAAATACCCAGAGAATATGGCATTTAAATGTTTTAATAACTTAGAATTCTGCTGATGTAAGACATGATAGCTCCTGGCAGCACCAGTCTGCTCCTGATGGATGTTGGGCATCAAAGACATTCTTTATGGAGGTTTTATTCTTGGCATAAATGGCCTGTTAAGCAAAGAAATTCCCTTTCCTTGACTGCTGACATTAAGCATGCTGTCCAATCTAGATGAGCAGGATATGAGGAAAAGCAGCCTCTGAACCATGCCAAGACAGGGTAGTACAGTCTTTCAAATTTTCCTACTTCTGAAAATGGTCTGTCAGATTTTCTAGGCCTTTACCCAGTGGTGGATGCCCAAGTGTTGCCGAGAAACAATGTGTGACTGTCCAGGCAACCAGATGTCTCAGTCATTTCTTGCATACCTCAGAAGTTGCTTGTTTGTACTTCCTGCTTACTCTGGTAATACTGTTTTCCTCCTCAGGTCTTTGATGGTGTTGAAGACTAGATAGTTACAGTTATAATACTCTCATATCTTAGCTAAGAGCATATCAGATATAATATTTAGATCCTTCAGGATATGATAGCTATCAGGTAGTCTCTGGAATTTGCCAGTTACCCTCAGTCTGGACATTCAGTACCTGTTTCTTGATTGATGTTATTCTTGTTAGTTGTAGTTCCACTTTTATTTATGTTATTTGCCCTTCTTTCTCTTGGACAATATTTGATAATTGTTCTTATATTGTATGGTTTTGTATTAGGTTTATGACCCTTTCATTTAGATGAAAATGGGAAATGTTGTGGGTATTCATTCCAGTCAACCAAAGACCTTTGGGCTTTCTGGGAATATGACTGGTTTAAACTGAGGAGGGTGTGCACTCTCTCGCAGGTGGTCAGAGAGCAGATGGTTGGTTCCCTTCAGCCCTCAGCAGAATTGAGGACAACAATGGCTGTTTACTTTGTTCTGTATATGTGAGTGTATTACCCCTATTTTTATAGCTTAATAAATTATTGATATCCTTTAACAGACTCTCATAGATTCACATAACAGAAAGACACATTATTTATTGAAAAATAGTCAGCTACAGTAAGAAATTTACTGTTAACAGACCCTGCTCCTCTTTGAATAGACTTGAATGAAGAAAACATTTCAGCATAGTAAATGTGAAGAAAGTAGTAAAAGAGATATTCAAGATTCCAAGAAAAACAGTCTTCTGTAGTGGTGTATTATGTAACCTAATAAACTTGCCTGGGCATCAGAGAACAGAACCAGCCACTAGATTAGACACAGAGGTCAAAGAGTAGTGGCACACACTTGTAACCTTATCACTTGAGAGGCAGAGACATTTCTGGATCTCTGTGAGTTCAAAGCCCACTAGAAACAGTCAGGCAGTGGGGGCATACACCTTTAATCCTAATACTGAGAAGCATACATCTTTAATCCCAGGAATTGACTTGGCTGGGTGGAGAAAGATATATAAGGCATGAGGAAACAGGAACTAAAGCCGTTGAGATGAGATCCTTTTGGATGAGGACTCAGAGTCTTTCAGTCTGAGGAAACGGGATCGGCTGAGGAGTTGGCTAGGTGAAGTTGGCTGTGGCTTGCTCTGTTTCTCTGTTCTTTCACCCCAATATCTGGCTTCGTTTTTGTCTTTTTTGTTTGTTTGTTTTTAATTATTATTATTATAAGACCATTTAAGATCCAAACAACAGTCTGCTGCCAGTTAAGGTCTGTTTTGTGTTTGGTAGTGTCTTCATTAGGGTTTCTGTTGCCACAACGAAACACCATGACCAAAAGCAAGTTGAGGAGTAAAGGGTTTATTTAGCTCACAATTCCACATCATAATTCATCACTGAAGGAAATCAGGAAAGGAACTCAAACGGGAAGGATGCTGGAGGCAGAAGCTGATGAAGAGGCCATGGAGGAGAGCTGCTTACAGGCTTGCTTCTCATTGCTTTCTCATATAGAACCCAGGACCACCAGCCCAGAGGTGGCACCACCCATAATGGGCTGTTCTGTTAACAGTAAATTTCTTACAGTAGCTGACTATTTTTCAATAAATAATGTGTCTTTCTGTTATGTGAATCTAGGAGAGCCTGTTAAAGGATATCAATAATCTATCAAGCTATAACAATAGGGATAATACACTCACAGATACAATCACCTATTTTAAAAAAGCATTACAAGCTTGCCTTCAGCCTGATCTGATGAAGGCATTTTTCCAGTTGTGGCTCCTTCCTCTCAAATGACTTCAGCTTGTGTCAAGTTGACACAAAACGAGCCAGCCCAGGTAGGAAAAGCTGACAGAAATAATAAATGAAACTGTAGATCTGTGTGTTCAATATGAAACCACTAAACGTGCTATTGTCATGGAACACTTAAAGTGTGAGCAGTACTGGCAGAAGACTTATATTAATGTTATTTAATTAGTCATACTAAAACCAAAAGAGTATAAACTATCTCAATTAGGTTTACATTGGCTAATTACAGTTGATATGATAGTCTGAGGATTATAAGATTTTAAATGTAACACACAATTAATTAGTGTTCTTAGTTTCCTTTTACTCTTTTAAATGTGATTCTGAAATTTTTAGGTGTTAGAGTGCACTCATATTCATTTCTTGCATTATCTTTCCACAGCAGAGTTTAGGTTTTCACAAACAGAATCAGAGACCTCTGAACAATTTTATCAGATCAAAGTGACTGATAATACATGACCTCCCTAAGACAGAACAATTTAATATGTGATTTAGAAAACACATTTTTTTTTCTGTAACAAAAATTACATATGTGAATTTCTTTCTGTATTTGAGACTAAGTCCATGTGCACCTGGCTGGTCTGAAGCTTGGTATTGACCCTTGAACCAATTGTGCTTCTATACATGAAATCATACAATTTTTTTTTTGTTTTTTGTTTTTTGTTTTGTTTTGTTTTGTGAGACAGGGTTTCTCTGTATAGCTTTGCGACTTTCCTGGAACTCGCTTTGTAGACCAGGCTGGCCTCAAACTCACAGAGATCCTCCTGGCTCTGCCTCCTGAGTGCTGGGATTAAAGGTGTGCGCCACCACCACCCAGCTGAAATCATACAATTTTAAAACAGTATCATGAAATTCAGTGAGAATACTGAATTTGGTATATACTATATATTCTATAGGAGTTGTTCTTTGTGCAATAGACTCTTACTTCTTCTGCTACACATATTCCTCTGTAGTATAGAAGATGACTACAATCTAAATTTACTTTCAATCAAATGTGTTAGAAATTCTAAAGCCAATTATTTTATTCCAAGATGTCAGTACATCTTGACAGCATCTTAAACCATTCACAATTAGACTTATTTCTTAAAAGTAATTCCTTTGGACTATGAAATCATTCCTTTCTACTGTACTCAATTGAATCTTTCTGAATTTTTGGCTAAAACTGCTATTATTCACCATTTTCAAATGAATTAAATACTCAATCAAATTTTACATATTAAACCAATCTTTAAAAATTCTCATTTATTTTTCTCAACTAAAAGTAATTTACTACTTATATAACTTATTTGGTGGTAAAAAAAAAAACAGTGAAAATACTTGATGCACAAACTAATTTTAAATGTTTATTGGCAAATTTTATGATGACTCTATTTAGTCTAATATTGGTCATTTTGCAAGCAGTTTGTAAATGATTTCATTTAATTTCACCAATATAAATGTTACTGCAAGAAGATATGATTTTGGTGATGTTTGCCTTACAATGCTTACTCTTAATGTAGTGAATCACAAAATTCTCTGGTATCTTTAGCAATAAAAATACATTGAAATATCATCTTCTAATCTCAGACTCTCATCACTATCATTGAAATGTTTATTCATGATTTTGTTAGCAATGATAGATGTTTCATTCATTGATTTGAAGCAATTCTTTACATCCTTGTAATATCCTGTAATGAGACAAGTTACTAAAGCCCCTGGAAGTATTTCTAATGGCTAATTTATTTTTATTTCTGTATGTATGTTCATTGTCTATTTTTGTGTATGACCATATGTGTACAGGTTCTTACAGAAGCCAGGAGAAGGCAGAGTTATAGGCAGCTGTTAACCATCTAATGTGGGTGCTGGGTACTGAACTCTGGTCCCCTGCAAGAGCTACATGAATCCTTAACCACTGATGCATCTCTTTCCCATGTCTTTGACCTAGTTTTACTGACTCTGAAAATTTCTTTATAGAAATGTCACAGCTGGAGGCCAAGCGGCTACAGCTGTAAAACTAAAATGTTTTGCCATGGAGTATGTTTAAGTCATTTGAAGATGAGCAATATCCTCTTAACATTCATTTTCATTGCTTTTTAAGGTAGCAGTGCTTTATTGTTTTTAACCTTCATTAACCCTATAAATGTGTGCCTAAAATGAAAACAGAAATAATCCATCTTCACACGATGAAATCCATTATTTGAAAATTGGTTTGACTTCATTTTCCTGTGTTGCTGATTTTGACATTTTTACAGTCTCATCACACATGATCAGTATGGTATGTTTTTTATTTGGACTTCTGTCTGACATAGAAATCATAATCTTTAGTGCTACAGTAAAGATTTTCTTTAAATTTTCATCTCTTTATATTATACTTGCTGCTTTGTGCTCACCAGTATACTGTACATTACATAAACATTTTCCTCCAGAAGGCCAAGTGCCATGAAGCACACTTGTAATCTCATAATTTAGGATTAAAAAGAAGAGGCATGAAATTTATTAATTTGAGGCCTGCTACATAGCAATACCCTCACATTTTTCTTTTGTCAAGATAGTCAGTTTATGTAAACATACTGTATGTACTTTATAGAATGCATATTTTTACAAAGTTTTATATCTACACACATAAGAGCATTTATACTTTTTATAGCATCAAGCAGTTAATAGTCAATACCTCTCTGCTATCTATTACATTATCTAGCAGCCTTTCAGTTTCAGAAAAGTATCTTATAACCTTCCACTTGGAATGTGGAATTATAAGCTGCTTGTTATAGCTATGGTTTTTCGTATGTTATAATTTTATTCACTTTATTCTTTGATCGTTTCATATATACACATAATGGATTCTAGCTACTCTCATTCCCTACTCTCTTATCTCTTTCCCACTCCCATCTCGAGTCAGACATGTACCTGATTTCATTTCCAGAGCCTTTGGAGATAGTCTTGAGCTACAAGATGTTGATGCTACAGGAAGTCATGAGCTACAAGATGTTGATGCTGAGAACTGAACCCTAGTTGTGGGCGAGATCATTATATATTCTTAACCCTAGGCCCCTCTCTAGGTCCAGATATTATCTTCAATGTTCTATTTCCATGAGTCTTATAATGTATTACTCCATTTCATGGGAAATAAAAAGAAGTTTATTTCTTTCATTAAGATATATTTAAAACAGTCTGGTAACCACAATACAGTCTCCAAACTTTTCATACATATTTAATAGAAATAGCATATCCTTGCTAAATTAGTATGCTTCTTGGTAAAATTTGCATTTAATCTCACCAGTTTTATTGTTAGATTAAAACATATGAAAGCAGATTAAAAATATGAGAAACTGTCTAGCTACTGGATAAAATAACCTTAAGTAATCAACGTAGTATATTTGATATGTTTTTCTTATATTTGACACTTTAAAATAAGAACTTCAAAAATTGATACTATGCATATAAGGAATCAGAATAAAGATGACATATGTAAGTGCATATGGATACAGATATGTTGCAGTGGTGGTTCAGTCACAAGTAGCAATGTCATTATATCTAATTAGCTTAAACTCGTTAAAGAAATATTTTCAATGAATTTCAAAGGACACTTGAAATATGTTTCAGTGCCAAGTGAGAGCGGTAAGGTAATAATAAGTAGTAAGAGCGGTAAGGTAATAATAATATGTAGTAACAGTAGTAATAAAATTTTGCTGACTGTGTGAAGAACTGCTGTAGCCTAAAGTCACATTTGCTCTCATCCTACTGATCAATGTCCACACGCAATCACTGAGTCACCCCTGTCATGCTGCAATCATTTTCACAGCATCAGGCGTTATTAAGACTTCAGTCATTGAAAGCAAGACGTCCTCACAAAGGTTAATGCTGGTGGACCGCGCAACTGAACCACGCCAGTGCCCCTCTTTTAGCCTTCTCATGTAAAATTGATAATTTCAAATTCATTTGTATCATAACATAAAATCAGTGCTTTGTTTCTCACACATTATAAGATACAATTACTACTAGCAAATGCTATAGTGACCTCAGTAAATATGCTTAACATAAAAATGATTCAAAAATCAGAAGAAACTATCAAAGGATGCAGAATTACATCTCAGGACTCAGGAGTCTAAATGATTCTACAAAGTTCATAGTGAAAGTGAAGTTTATTGAGTATGACCTGATCATGCCTTAAGTTATTCACTGATGTGTAATAAAATTTTCCTTTTATGATCATTTTGTCACACACACACACACACACACACATATTGATATATATATATATATATATATATATATATATATATATATATATATATATATATATGTATCAACAAAATGATACAGTGTTTCTTACCCAAAATATCAAAATGATTTTGGCAGCCATGTTTAGAGAGCCTATTACTATGATTGCTATTGTTTGAATGCTCTGCTCCATTTAGCTATTGGCACCCCACTCAACTAATCCTATTTTGGGTGCATTGAGGCTTTTGGCTAAACTAAATTATATGCATTTCTAACGATACTATGGAATAACTAGCATTTGAACACTTCCTCTAAACTATACACTATGTTCTATAAACTAGTGTGATATCTTTTAAAAACAGGCAAAAACATTGATAATTACAGTGCTTCCCAAAGGACTGAAATATTGAATTACCTTAAACAGAGAAGTTGAGCAGTTGTACTGTGAAGAAAATATTATTTTAATTTTTATATTTGTTTTTATTTATGAGCATGAATATTTTATCTACCTGAATGATTGTGTAACATGTACATACCGGGCTCCTTTAAGGTCAGAGGAGGGCATCACATTCACTGAAATTGGAGATAGGGATGGTTCTGAGAGAGAGAGCACATGGGTGCTAGAAAAGGTACCAGGGTCCTCTTCAAGAGTAAAAAAATGCTCATGTGCTAAACCACTGAGCAATCTTTCTAGCTCCCATGATGGAAGCATTTTAAGAATATTGATAGTTCCCTGATTAAAATATAAGAAAAATCCAATTTCTGAAGTCTCATCAGAAGTGTCAGTATACATAGTATCCACTTTTTAGACTCTTGTTTATCAGTGTTTTGTTTTTCTAGATCAGATTTCTTTGGAATATTCCTGTATCTCCTCCTCCATTAATATTAATGTCATTGAAAAACAGTGTTTGTGACAGGATCATTTAGAGAGTGACTCATCTCTCTCTGATTTCCTGGAACCTTGTACCTTTTAACTTCTGTGCGTATTTCTTCTCACACTCAAAGAGCCATCTTCTTCTAACAAGACTATTCATTAATTCACTATTTACACTTGAGATTTTAAACACTTGCTTCTTTGATAAGTTATACAATTTTTAAGCACTCATTAGCCTGAGCAGAGCTTCTTCTCATGACTTTTTTCCCATTCATAACTTCTTAAATTTCCAAACAGAAAGTAATCTTCAGTGTGAAGGAACAAGAGACATGATTCCTGCCTGATGCTGTTGTTGGTAGTCTGATACATGAAGTACTCCATATTTTTCTTATCTTAAAAAAAAAATAGATCTATAGAGAGACGCAGCCAGATATTAGGCATAGTGTAAAAGAACTTGAAACACTCCACCCTAAACAGAATGTCTCCATCAAACTACCCAACCCCACCCAAGGGTTCAGGGAACCCAGCAGAAGAGGCAGAAAGAGTGTAAAACTAGGAGAAATGGAGGACACCAAGAAACAAGGCCCTGTAAATCAATCTGCGCAAAACTCATATGAATTCACATTGTTTAATTCCAATGTGTTCATTTTGTTTTATCTTATATTATGTTTTATTTTATTCTATTATTATCCCTTAGTAGCCTGTTTGTTTCTTAATGGGAAACAGAAAGGGGGTGGATCCAGAGGGGATGAAAGGCAGGGAAAACCATAAAAGGTTATACTTTGTAAGAAAAAAAAATTAATAAAAGGAAAAATATTTAGGAGATCTAATTCTACTTTTAGTAAAGATAAAAGGCATGTGGGTGTAAATGCCTGTGTGTCAATGGGTTTGAATTATCTGCGAAAATCAGGTCATCTTCTTCTCTATGTTCTCTTTGCTCAGTTTTATGTCTTCACAAATTCAGTAGTTCAGTGATCTGTCAAACCCACTATGTAGAATAATTATAGGAATACTAAGGGAATAGGATTAACAGAATTATTTATTTTCCTCATTCTTTATGAGAGTTGATGTAAGTTTGTCTATCTCCATGTCAGTGATACAACTCCACATGATTGTTTTTGTCAGTTCTAAACATTCAAAAGAGTCTTAAATTTGGTGAATAACCACTAATAGTTTTATAGTTAAGAATCTTATGGTCAAACAAAATTAGTCTATTTATCTATCTATCTATCTATCTATCTATCTATCTATCTATCTGTCTATCTCCTTCTTTCCTTCTCTCCCTCCCACCCTCCTTCCCTCTCTCTTTGGCTCTCCTCTCTCCCTCTCTCTCCCTCTCCACTCCTTTATCTAAGCTGTTTTCAAAGTTTCATAATTCTTGAATCTTGGAATCATAAAAGTTATGTCTGCCTACTATTATTATTCTGGGGATGCATTATAGATAAGTATCATTAAAATAACATATATTAGGAGTTATTATAAGAAAAAATCAAGTGATAAGTAGAAATTAAAAAATAAAGACATTGATTTTGAAAGATAATAGGAGACACTAGCTAAAAAGTTTTAATGTGAATAGATAAGTCAAAAGTGAAATAGACAGAATTGAAATGTTAGTCTTAGAAATTAAGTATATTATCAAATTACTTAACCAAGACTTGGAAACCCTAATATTTAAATTCACAGAAGAAAACATGAACAACCTTTTAAAAATTAAATTTACACTTATAATTATAAATATCTAATGTAAGAAAATAAAAAACAAAACATTCAAAGATAATAAACTATTTTCATGTCTAAGAAAGATATATTCTTAAAAATTCACATCAGTTGTCAGTTTACTCCAAATTTTTGAGCACATGCAGTGGGAAACTTGCTTTTGATTTAAAATAAGTGAAAGTAATTTTAAAGCATTTTATACAGTAAACAAATTACTATTGGTGAAATCATACCCACAGGAAAACAAGCATTCCAGGATAGAAGAACAAATTCACTTTCTACTGAATCATTTTCCATGTTGCATTTAGGCATCCTGCTGATTTCATTGATTTCTGTAGAGCAAATAAACCATACACCTCCCTGTGAGGGTACACTTTATTACAAGAACTTCTGGAGGATAATGTCCTTGAACAACCAAACATACAATATATTCAAAATTTTCAGTTTTATTGAAAAAAAGGAAAAAATATCCAATTGCTCTCCTACAAATAATAGGGTTATAAGTGTTTAATATAAAAATAATCATTGTTCATTGAAATAATGAAATACCATTATAACTTACTCATTCATAAAATATAAAATAGAATTTATAAATTTCAACATGACTACTCTAAGACTTGGTACAGAACAATATTATAGAATAAGTAAAAGTAAAAACAATGGAGTTTTTCATTTTCTTCCTGAGTAAAATACTGTGTTATTCTATAAATTGATGTCAGCAAAAGCAAATATATGTAGTGATAGAGACATTCAAGTGGAACAGGCTGGCCTTGAACTTAACATGTAGTTGAAGATGACCTTTAACTTCTGAGCTTCTTATTTCCATTTTCCCACAGAAACTACATCCAGTGTTCTATGCTATAGATGAAACACATGGCTTCATGGACACTAGGCAAGCACTCTGTCAGCTGAACTACATCACTAGATCCCCATTATAACTTATTTTAAATACAATGTAGTTTATAAGCATTAAAAGAATATAGCTATAAAGATGCACAATATTTAATGTTGTTAATCAAATAAATATTTACTGGGGAAATGAACAAAACAAAGACTATAGTAAAAATCAAAATGTTAAATGTCTCCTCCATTTAAGGCAAGTCTGGTATGGAGGAAACAGTGACTTATATATCCCTGTAGCTCCTTTTGCCTACACTGCACGCTAAAAAATAATCATTACATTTATTTAAATATCCCTCATGCTTCCATGTGTATGTGTTCCAGCAATGGAAGCTAATTCTAGTCAACTGGTGTGGAGCAGTAGTGATGCTTGAGCAAGGAGAAATAATCAGTTGGAAGCTGTTTCTGTGCTCTCCTCTACCCAATGTTCTGAATAGGGTCTTTGTACCTGTGGGCTAGAGACCCTGATGTCATACATTGGGTATGCACAGAGCAAAACTAAAATGTGAGCTGAAATCTCCAAGGTCATTACCTATGATTCCTCTGCCTCCAAGTGATGTTTTTAGTGCACAAGTGAAGATATGCACTACTTTACATGCTCCAACAGGATGTCTTGAGTTGTGCTCATCATTCTCATGATGGCAAAGATCACTGATTCCCAAATATTTGGGGTTATAGTTAAACCCAAATATGATGTGTATTGAGTGTCAGTATGTTGTTAATACTACTCATCTCAGGGAATCAGAGTACAAGGGCTGAATAATTTCTCTATCAATGGGTTTTTGAAAAAAGGAATAACTCAACAAAAATGTTTGTGTCAGGAAAGTCTAAATTCAAATTCAACTCATCATTTGTCACTTATGCAAACTTGAATCAGTTGTGCCATGCCTGTAACCATACTGTCTCTCTTGAAAAGAGAACAAAGGGGGCAGTAAATCCATTCCCAAAGAGTTGGAAATTGGATGAAGTCAATTGTGTTATGAATACTATGTCTAGAACATAGCAATAGCTAAAGGGCTCCATGTGTTTACTAAGGGCTCAGTGAGTAGAATCTATTATAAACATTGCCTTAATTTTTTTCACCAATGCTATAACTTAATATTTTTTGTGTCTTATGGACTGATTAAAAGTAGTGTTCATATGGGTATTTTCTGATTGGATTTAAAAACCTTATCAAGAGGAATTACATGCCCAGTACTGCAACTCTCACCAAGAATTTGTGATTGGGAAGACCACATACCCCAGGGGTAAACTTACTATTATTATTTTACTAAGTGAACATAATATTGAACTGTCCTCCAAATTCATATCCCTTTACTCATAGATTAGTGGATCTGTCAGACATCATCAGAGAAGTGTCTTTGTGCATGGATGATGGTTTAAGGCCAAAACTTACAACTGGTCAATCTGCAGAGAATTATTATCAATGGACTGCTCAAATACATGTATGTTGTTGAATATTGTTTTAACTGGGCAAAGGTGTGTTGCATTTGTTTATGCTGTGGAATATCAAGCACAGTTGCTTTAACTTTGTGAAGGTGTGTTACATTTGTTCATGTTGCATTTTTAACGATGCAGGGATGAGTGATTAATTATATACAGATGTGTTTGTATTACATGTGTTTCACTTTATCTGTCTAAGACTCCTGGTTGGTCTAATAAAGAGCTGAATGGCCAATAGGTAGGCAGAGAGAGGATAGGTGGGGTTGTCATGCAGAGAGAATAAATAGTAGGAGAGATCTAGGCTCAGAAAGAATGAGAGAAGGAAGAAGAGGGAGGGGAGAAAGAAGGACATGCCCTGGGCAAGAAGCCAGGCAGCTGCCAGCCAGACATAGAGAAGCAGTGAAAGTAAGATATACAGGGAACTTTTTGGTGGTCCAAAAGGAATACCTGGAACACAAATTGAGTATCTATATCGCATCATCCCCAAAGGCTCAGAGACTATCACAGGAAAAGAGACAGAAAGATTCTAAATGCCAGAGGCCAGAAAGGACTGGAGAGAAACAGTGTCTTCTGGCATGACGGTGTTGTGGAATATTTGTTTAATCAGGCAAAGATGTGTTACAATTGTTCATGCTGTATTTATTAGCTATGTAAAGAGGTGTTGTGTTTGCATTAATTAAATGAAATTAACATGAACTCAAAGAGGCGGGGTTAGCAACTAGTTGACAGAAAGTAACAGGGAGCAGCTTAGCTTGGATGTTTTGTTCGGGCATTATGGAAGAGAGTGGATTCCAGACACCAGCAAAGAGAAAATTTTAGCCAGTTGCTACTCTAACTCTCTAAGCTTGCAGGTTTTCTCCCTAGCCTTTGAACCTCCAGATTTATTAGAACTATAGAGATTTAGTTAGATCTACTTTTAGCAGTAACAACTGAGCCATTGTTTGGGGGAACAGAATTCCCCCATGGCTAAGGCCTTAGCAGCCAGGCTACTAGTTTAAAGTGCAGTTACTGTAAGAAAGGTAAGAAGACATGACAGGATTGCCATGCTCATGATCTCACAGCAGCTGTAGCTTCCTGCACAATATCAGTCCAGTTAACATGGTAGCATGGTATTGGAAGGGTGTCATGAATGGTCAACAGTTGATAACTTCTGGGAGAAGACGATCTGGTTTTCTATAAGGTTATGGCTGCTGGTAGTTGAACCAGGCCCCAACTGATGGTCACACACCTCAGAAATGTGGGCAATAAAGTTGAAGTTAATGTAAAGATATTATATTATATATGACATTAAAAAATAAAAATGAATATAAACTTGGGAATCAGAGATGTGGGAATGGATCTTGGAGAAGTTAGGGGAAGAAGTTTGGAGTGAATATGATCAAATTAAATTGTATAAAATTCAAAAAGAAAAGAAAATTATTTAGAAATTGAAAGAATAATCACAAATTGATTTTTTTCATTTAATTCAAATCTTCTCTTAACAGCATGTTGTATTTGTGATCTCATATGAAATTTGACTAAATGTATTAACAAAAGTTTAAAATAATTTGAGTTAAGAGCCTAATTGAGTGTCTGATCCATAGTAGTATTTTCTGATAAAGACAATTTTATAGTTAAAGAAACTATCAGTATTTCTAGTAGCATGTCACTCTAGCATACTGACTTGATAAATAGACTGAAGCCCTCTTCCATCATTCATCATGACCGACATCTCAGTGAGGTTGTGCAATGATGCTCTAACCCTCTCAAGGGTAAGAGTAAATATGGAGCGAGATGCTGGTGGAAAATGAGAAGTAGCAGTAGAAATCTGTTTTGCCATCACTCTTCTCCCCTGACCCCACTGAAATGGCTCACATCACACTCATCCTCTCAGAATACTTACAAGGAACTGAACCTATCCAACTCACTTTTGTTTCACTTATGGCTGAATTTTCAATGATTAATATAAGATACTCTCTATTTGACAAATGAGCTATCCCCTTTCAGAATGTAGTCTTTACATTCTCACAGTATTCCAAGCAACTAATTTCACTTCTACAGAATGTCTACGGAGCACTTACCCCTTATCTTTCAGATGGAGTACTTCAGAGAGAACAGTCACAAAACATTCTGGTTTTACCTTTGTTTAACTACAAAAGCTCATGGATCCCTGCATGTTCTGCTCTGTTTTGGAGGATCTTCAAGTCAAATGATTTTTGTCAACAGAATCAAGCCCCATCCTGAGCTGAGGTGGGAGCTTGCAGTACAATGTGGTTCTGAGCATCCTGGGAAAGTAATCACTTCTGCATTATTGAGCCTGTGCTCCTCTGGCTTCTCCAACTCAGAGTTCTCACCTGCTGGCTGTCATTTCCTGAACAACCTTGATTACAAGTGGCCTTAGCCACAGGGTAGTGCTGAAGCTGTGTATTCTTCTGTCTTCAGCATATTTTTTTCTCTTTTCCAGTTGCTATAATTACTAAGTTAAAATATGCATGCTTCTCTCTCTCGTGTGTACATGTGTGAGTGTCTGTGTGCTTGTGTGTGTGTGTGTGTGTGTGTGTGTGTGTGTGTGTGTGTGTGTGGTGTGTTCAGGTTCTATTTTGTTAGGAACTTAAATTATTGTAAATTATTACTATATGCTAGTGAGAAAAGTTCTGATTTATCTTTTCCAAATTCTATGAAACCAGTGTTTTATTTTACTTGACACACTTCAACATGAATTATCTCACTTCTCTTTAAATACATTTAGCAATCACAAGGCTTCCCAAATCTGCCTTAACATATTTTTTTTCAAAATATATGTAGAAAACACACACATACTATAACATTGCAAGTAGGTCACATAGATCTCCCTGGAGGGAATAGAAACTAAATCATTTTAATATGCTTATTACTTGAAGCCCATCTGAAATCTTATTAGAGCTGAGGATGGGGAAGCTTTATTTTCTTTTGCCTTTGGCTGATGACTTATTTACATATAACTTCTTCCCTGGGACTTGGAGGGGGCAATGAATGGGCATTGGATCAAAGAATAAAGTGGTATTTAGAAATGTCTCTCATAGAGATCCTTCTTTTGTTGGATTACCAATTTGAAGTGATCATTATGTCATGAACTAATTGTTAAATGGCAAAGAGCTTCTGAATGTGCATTGTTCTTGTCTGGCAGGATCACATGGGCATTGGACTTGCAAATGCAGGCTTTGGCTCATGGTGGCTTAGTGTAATGTATGAAAATCAAAGATGGGTGTTTCAAACCAAGAAAAAAATTCAACTCTGATTTTACAACCATGGATAGCACTGACTTGGGTGAAAAAGTGAATGCATTATCCAAATCTCTTTTCTCTATTTTAGTCATTTGCTTAGTATTTTTTATATGAACCCTTAGATGAAATGAAGGCTATGTGGTAAGCTTTCCCCTAAAATTCCATGTGTTATACATAATTCTATGGGCGTGCAGTTAATATAACATGGAACATGAATCACACTCCACAGGCTACTTACAAAAGTGCACCTTCCCACACTCTTCACCTTCCACTCTTGATCTGCACACAAATAAGGTGATGAGAAACAATAGTTTTGACTGAAACCTTCCCCTCCATGAAATCAAAATTCTTACCTAGCTACCTCATGCAGTGAAAGAAACTGAAATATTATCCTTCCATAGCAACTTGATGTCCAGTACACCATCTTAGTGGTACTTCAATTGAAAACTGTAAATACATACCACAGAATTAGTACTTACAGTGAAAATATTTCCAAACCAACACTTACTATGATAAAAATATATATGTATGTGTGTATATATATGTGTGTGTGTATAAGTACATATATGTGAAAATATATAATGATTATATATTAGTGTATAAGTATAATAATTACACTTATTAAGTATACTTATAGACACTGCAAAGGCATTGATTTCACTCTGTCTATAGAATAAAGTGGCTTCCCAGACAATACCCAACAGTTCAGCAGATGATTTTATGATGATCCTCACACATAGATGAATACTTTAAATAATACATTTAGGTGTTATAATCTACTTGGAAAGAAGAGGTGAAATTTAATTTTCAATCGTGGATAGATTCAAAAGATGACAATGCAAAGTATCTCAAAATTGCTTAAGTTAGACTGCCTTGAAAAGATTACACGTATACTGAGCCTTCTGACTATAAGAATGGTTTCATAAGTTTATCTCATTTAAAATTTAGATGTGCCAAACTGAGATGTTTACTTCATGAATTTTTGGGAAAAATCAACTGTCTTCCAAAAATTCAAATAATTTATAGAGAAAGGAGTCAGCATTGTATTTCAGGACCTTGTGTTATACCCTAGTGCTTGCTTCACGGCCACTGAAGATTGAAGAAAAAATTAATGTATTATAATTATATGTTAGCTATTTCTGTGGCAAAAAATCCTATAAATAGGCTGTAGTCCCTGAGGGGGGGAATGTAAGTAATGTAACACATTTTGATTTCCTGACTTCCAGATTCTCTAGACTGCTTTGTTGGAAGGGATGTTTTAAAATTTAATGAACCATTTCAGTCTTTAAATGGAACTTGGGTTGTCAGGCTTGCACTGTTCATGCTTTTTTTCCTGCTGAACCATCTCACCTGCCCACTTGGAATAGGCTTTAAGAACTATTCACTGCCATGGTTGGTGACAAAGCATGTTTCCTGAGTTGGTTTCAGAGATAATATTTGGCAATCTCAGTGAATAAAACATGTTTATGGGCATAATAATATTATAATAGTAAAAGAAGTAGTAAAATAACCATGAAAATATGTTTTACATTCTTATTTCTATTTCTTTTTAACTAATGATTTCCCAGATACCAAAATTCCAAAGGATACATCTCACCTGCACTAGTGCCTGTACACACAAATTATATACTCTCAATCTTACAATCTTATGCCCCGCCCCTTTGGTTTTTCAACATAGTTTCTCTGTGTAACACTCCTGGCTGTCTTGGAACCCGCTTTGTACTCACAGAGATCTGCTTGCCTTGGCATTCTGAGTGCTGGGATTAAGGCATTTGCCACAATTCTTTCCAGTTCTTTTTAGGGGATGAGGTGGGGCTCTTGAGGGGGTTTCTTTGTGTAGCCCTGGCTTTCCTAGAATTCACTTTTTGATCAGGCTGGCCTGAAACTCAGAGATCTGCTTGCCTCTGCCTCCCAAACTTTCTCATTTCTTTGTTGTCTATAATATGACATGATGTTCAATACTACAGATGTACTCAGTGCCTTTTGCCGTTCATGGTGCAGCCACACAAAGGCAACACTTACTAGATTGTGAAGTATTTTCTGATTTTTGCCTCTATATTTAACTTACTGAGTTTGACTTGATATTAATATTTAGAAACATAACTCTAGACATAATTTTCTTCAAACTTTTTAATACATGTCTAATAAGATTGTTTAAATTATAGTCACCGATTTTCCATGATTCTTTCCAGCTAAACTAATTTTAATAATTTAAAATATTCAATTCTTCATTTTTTACTTGTAGAATCCTTAAATCATCATTTTCTTGTTTCATTAGCACATCTTTCATCCAAAGATTCATCAACTCCTAGCAGAAACAGTTTCTGATAATTTACCAATCTTTTATATGTATATTCAGAGATGAAATATTAATTAAATAAATCATTGCTGCCTTCTAAAACATTTTAGTGCATAGCTTTACATTAGCATAATCATCAAATTTCCAACAGGTATTCATATTTTCTTTCACTAAGGGTCTCCATGTTTATTTATGAAGCATTTCCAACAATTGTATATTAGGCATGTTTTTGTAGAGATTTTTTTCCAGTATACATTCCCCTGTAAAGTCTCTCTATAGTTATTCTACTTCTCTTTAAAAAATAGTATGATATTTGATATAGGAAGGGAAAATACTTAGTGAAGCTCTGAGCTTCCATGAATAATTCCATCAATATAGTCTGTTATTTTTTTACAGCATTTTTTGTCTGCCCTTTCAGTTCTCATGATAATTTCAACTACAAGATAGAGGTTTGTGAAAACTCAAGTGTACATAGTTGTTTTCATCACCATGTTTTTGGAAATCATTTTTGCTTCCTCACAACTTGATTGGTTATTGTGTCAGAATATTTGAAAGCTACATTGCTGTGGAATACTATTCTAACTATGTAAAGATGTGTTACATTTATTTATGTTGCAGAATGTTACTTTAACTAGGTGAAGATATCTTATATTTATTTGTGCCACATTTGTTTAATTATGTAAAGATGTGTTGCATTTGTTTCACTTTGCCTGCCTCAGGCACCTGATTGGTCTAATAAAAAGCTGAAAAGCCAGTAGCTAGGCAGGAAAGGGAAAGGTGTGGCTGGAGAGCAGAGAGAATAAATAGGAGGAGACCACTAGGCCTAAAAGAAGAGAACAGAGAAAGAGAGGGACATTCTCAGAGACAGAAGCCGGGCAGACTTCAGCCAGAGAGAGACTGGAGGAAACAGGAAAGTAAGACACAGAGAAAGAAAGGTAAAGGTAAGGTAAAAAGCCCCGAGGTGAAACTTAAATGAAGAGGTCAAGTTATAAGAGCTTGCAAGAAATGAGCATAAGATAAGGCTGAGCATTCATAACTAATAAGAAGTCTCTGTGTCATAATTTGGGAGCTGATTGGTGACTAAAAAGAAAGCCTGTTACACTACATGGGATCATTTGTTAGTCATTTTTTTTTTTCTAATTATCCATGGTCCATTGTTCTACCAATTTCACAATGTCTTGATTATTTATTTAGTATTGACATTAATGTCAATTAGAGTAAATTCTTTGAGCCTATTCTTTCTCGATTAATTTTGCTCATTTGCTATATGAAGTTTAGAAATGGTGTATCAGTTTCCTCATAAAAGTCTTTTGAAGAAACTGAAGGTACATAGAGTCTACTCATGAGATTGGAAATAAAACCATTCATAATGTAAAATTGACTCTATGCAAGAACATGTTGTGATTTTTATTTTTCTATTTCTATTCATTTCTCTTCTATTCCCAAAATATTTATGATCTAAATGTAGAATTTAATGGGTAAGACTTGTTTCATAGCTCTCCTAAAATATACCATTATTTAATATATTTGTGTTTTTGAAACTTTTAGTTTTGAAAGTGTTGCTGTTCAATTTATCATTGTTTCACTAGGGAATTTTGGTTGATATTTGGGTATTGATTAAGTGTCGATGGTGCTTAGCGCTCATTTACGTGGTTGTATTTAGAGTCAACTGGCGTGTTTCTGAGCACGTTTTCATTGAGTCACAGAGGTTTAACTGAAGAGGAAATGTGGTCAGAGCCAACCCATTTACTGAGGCTCCTTGTCTAAATTACACACCCCTCACTGTGTTGACAGTTTGTGACAAGGATGAGGCCACTTTCTGAGAAATTTTATAAGGTCATTACTCCATTTCACGAGGTCACTACTCCGGTGAACTAGTAATCTCCTTAAGTCTCATTTGTAATAAATTTGATTTTTCTATGTGAAATTTGGGGTAGCACATTCAGACTGTGGTTCTGAGTAATCCCGTTGGCTGACAGCTTTCCTAGAACTTTCTATGGGCACTAAGATTTTATGGGTGCAGCTTCTGACTTTCTATGGTGAAACCATCTCCCAGCAAACTCCTGGCCCTTTGAATCTGACAGTCTCTTCACCATCTCTTCTGTAATGTTTTCTGAGCCTTCTCCCAAATGGTTAGGCCTAAAAACATACATAAAAGTAGCAACTGAGTAGGATATATATATATATAATTTGAGGGGAATAAAAAGAAAGCTTTTCTTAATCACATGATAGAAAATTTTCTCAGCTAGCTTGCTGGTGATGATACTGAGTTTGTACTGGGGTTGGGGTGAGATCTCCTTCCCTGGAAACAATTCGGGAAATAAATAATGAAAATAAATGATAGGAAAACTCTTTGTCATGTTCCTGATTTCATGGAGAGAAATGTATACTATTTAAATATAAGAATATTGTCACTGGGTGGTGCTGGCACATGCCTTTATTCCCAGAACTCAGGCACTGAGTTCAAGGCCAGCCTGGTCTACAGAATGAGATCCAGGACAGGCGCAAAGCTACAAAGAGTAAACCCATCTCGAAAAAAATTAAAAAAAGCACGTTATCATTTTCAGCACTGTTTAGACACTTCATAAAGTTAAGAATAGTTCATCCAATTTTTAGCTCAATAAGAGATTTCTCCTGACTTGATATTTAATCTTGTTGTGTTGACAAACTGAGGGATTTATATATTTTAACATTAATGCAGTAAATATATTAAATTATTTTTGAACATGTCTTTTGTTGGATGAATGCTACATTTCTGAACAAACCATACTTCTTACTGTGCTAATTATTATGTCAATGAATTTTGTTATATTATATCCAATTTATTGAATGTACCTGCACAAATGTATTTAACAAATTCTTTCCTTTATAGTGTGTGCAAGATTTGCTTGAAGATTCCTAGCTTCCACCTCTTGATTTGCTAATCTGTGCCTTCCATCTTTCAAGGGAATATACATTTTACTAATCTTTCAAGAATCATGTTATCCTTTTTTTGACTGATGTCTTATATTGACTTTTAGCATTGATTAATTACAATGGTATCTTTATTTATTTTTCTAGGCTTCCTAAGTCTGAGGGACAGACCATAAAAATCTATATGCTTTTACATGTAAAAATGTAGGTTACTAAATGCCTTAAATTGCTGTCTAATGGACAATAGATATATGTCCCACATATATTGAAAGTGTGCTTTTATTATTTTTAAATTATATTACCTAGTATCCCTTGTAATTTTACATTTCTTTGACCCATGTTGGAATATTGATTCATTTTCCCAAACTTGATGTTTTAAAAATATCTTTCTGTTATTCATTTCTCATTTAGTCCCTATGTGGTCAGAGACTAGTATGTTACTATCTTCCTTTTGAAACGCATATAAACACATCTTGGTATACTGTACTCACCTTTTTAATTTTTCATTCTTTTCTTTTTAAAAATGAATATGTAGAATTCTTTTTCTATCTATTTAGTTAGTTAGTTATTCTTCTCTCTTTTAACTTCAAATATATATTTTATCTTAGTATGTACCAATAAAAGGAACGAAGTATTGGAACATTTGACAATGTTGGATTTTTTTTTCTGAATTTGATCTGTAAATTCAACACAATACCAATCAAAGTCTCAGCAAGCTTCTTTTTAGATGTCTTGTTGACAAAAGTCATTCAATATTTATATGGCAAGATGAGGTACTAAAATAATGAAAACAACTGTTCACAAGGAAAGTGTGAAGTCTCACACTACCAGCTTTTCAAGTCTGCTGCAGTAATCAGCCCAATATTGACATTAGGACAGACAAGGTGCTCAATAAAAGAGAATAGAGACTTCCAAGTAGATTCAGCAAGTACAGCCATCTGATTTTTGTCAAACACAAAGTAAAATAAGCAAAAGAATGTGTCTTCATATGCAAATAAATGAAGCATTTCACATTTTATGTCAAAGATGGCAAAAAAAATATAGATCTCAGATCTAAAGGCAAAATGCAAACATACAAAATTTTACTAGAAAATATAAATAGAATATCATTATAATGAGGTTTGATGATGAGATTTTTAACCAGAACACTAAAGTTAAAAAAAAAAAAGATGATAAATTGTAGTGATATTGTGTTCCCCAAAATATTGTGTATCCTAATAAACTTGTCTGGGGTCAGAGAAAAGAACAGCCACTAGATACAGAGGCTAGAAAATAGTGACACTCACACCTTTAATCCTAGTCTTCTGCATCTGGATCTCTGTGAGTATAAAGCCACACTGGAAACAGCAAGGCATGGTGACTCAAGCCTTTAATTCCAGGAAGTGAGCCTTTAATCCCAGGGAGTGATGGCAGGAAACAGAAAGGTATGTATGGCTTGAAAACCAGGAACTAGGCAGGTTAAGCTTTCAGGCTTTTGAGAAGCAGTTCAGCAGAGATTAATTCTGGACAAGGACTCAGAGGTTTCTAGTCTGAGGAAACAGGATCAGCTGAGGAACTGGCAAGGTGGCTTGTTCTGTCTCTCTCATCTTTTATCGTTCACCCCAAAACCTGGCCTCAGGTTTGTTTTTATGAATAAGACTCTTTAAGATTCCTGCTAAAATAAATCCTGTTCAAAATTTAAAAATATTTTGTTCTGCAAAGGAAACAGTTACAGAGAGACAAATTATTTAGACAATGGGGAAAAATGTTGACAAGAGGCAGCACAGTTGGCACAGGCTTTGTTTAGTGCATGTGTTTGTATGTATATATGCATGACCTGCATATATATATATATATATATATATATATATATATATATATATATATATATATATCCTGTTGACAAATGAGTCCATGTTTACATAAAATTAGTAATTTAGTAATTACATTACTAAAATAATGAGAACAGTTCCTCAAAGAAAAATGAACATTCTAGAATCACAGTACCTGATTTTACACTTGCTACCAAGCTCCAATAATCAAAATCATTGTAGACAAATGGCTAAACACACCAACCAATCATGCAGAATAGAAAACACAAGACAGACTCATATAAATATGACATTTATTCTTGAAACTCAACGAACTTGATTAATAAATAAGCAAAAGATCTGAGCAGAGGGATCAATGAATATTCTTACTGATGCCAAGGATTCAGAGCATGCAGAACCACTGCTGAGGAGCACAGAAAGTGTCAGCCTGCAAGGGCATTTCATACCTTCTTAAAAAGCTTACTAACAAGTGTATATATGGTGTTCCTTGATAAAGTTTTGATTGATGCGGGTCAAAGAGATTCAAGCCAAACTGAACTCCTAAATAGTGTGGTATTGAATTATAGCAGAATATAGCATGCAAATATCCATGAGTTGTTTATAAAAATTTCATGCACAAATAAACATGGGAGAATAGATGAATGCATGGTGCTTAGAAATTACAAGTTGATTAGCTTGAACTGTTTGGGAGGCACCCAGGAAGTGGGACCAGGACCTGTCCTTAGTACATGAGCTGGCTGTTTGGAACCCGGGGCTTATACAGAGACATTTCATTCAGCCTGGGAGGAGGGGACTGGACCTGAATATACCAGGTTGAGCTGAATCCCCAGGGGAGTCTTTGCCCTAGAGGAGATGGGAATCAGGGGTGGGCTGGGGGGAAGGCAGGAGGTGGGGGGCAGGGGAATCCATGGCTGATATGTAAAATTAAATTAAATTATAAAAAAAAATTTTAAAAAGTAATTACAAGGCTACATATTTATTCTCCTTCCCCAAAATGAAGCTTCCTGATATGGTCTGAATTGCCCTAAATATTGTAGTAATTACTCATATGGGCAAATCCTGAGAGGTGGGATCATAGGAAAGTCATAAGTTGCCTTTACAAACTGATCTATGTCCTTAAAGGAGATCACTTAGAAATTTCTTCGCACCTCTTTCATTTCTAAAAGTTGAAGGTCTTACTTGAGGACAAGAAAATGCCCTTTTAATGACACCAAATTTGCCATCACATTGCCTAATTTCATCTTCCAGAGCTGGAAAAAATACATTTCTGTTGCTGATGAACTACCCTCTTTATTTGTTGTTGTTTTTGAACCGGGCTGAACAGATACTCCTCTCATGGATAGTTGCTTGCTCTCAAAGGAACATCAGAAAGAGAGAGAAATGCCTTTATAGCACATAGATCTGCCTATAAATGGCAGGTGACCCAAGCTAACGTCAGCAATAAGCCATGGCAATAGCTCAGTCTCCTATGTAATGAAAAGGTCATTTCCCAACCTGAAGCTAGTTTCACACAACCCATTTTCCTTCTCTTCCTAGATTTTCCAACAGTAAATCTGCATGAGCAGCAACAAAATCTGCCCTTTTTATTCCTACTGCATTCCCCTTTATTATTCATGGGTGTTTTCATAAATAAACATCTTGTTTGTCTCTTTACCTTGAGTAAACATCTCTCACTTCTACTCTGTCTTGCGTAAACTTTCTGAAAAAGCCAAATGACATTTGCTTTCAATGTAATAATTGGTATGTTTGTGTTTAAGTTCACCACACTGGTATTTGTTTTCCATCTCTAGAGTGGATTGATATTTTCACTATCCCATTCCATCTCCTCTGTTGATTTTTAATCATTTCTCTTTTGTTATTTATTTCTCTGGTTTCTCTTACGAATTTTTAATTGACTACAGTGGATCTTTGTAGCCTGTCTTTTACTCACTGATTTGTGAACAATAGACACATCTTAAAGACATAGACTGAATTACCACTCTTCTGTTCTTTGTGTCCTCACTATTGGATTCTACACTGGCATAAATGCTAATTGCACTAAACCATGTGGTCGATATATTCATTTGCATAGCTCCTTCTTTAGGTGGTACAGATGGGCGTGTGCTGGGTTAAGACTATGCTTTTCTATCACTTGCAAAACTTTGTCAGTTATTGGGCATATTTGGTGCAGATGAAATATTTCAGCTTTTGCCTATATGAAAATGTCTTATTTTGCCTTTATATTTAATGAATATTATCTGTAGATATAGAAGTCTTCACACATAATAGTTTTTTTCCAATATTATTCAAATGTCATCCCAACATTTCTAGCCTCAATCTTGCTGGTGAGCAATAAGCAGCACTTTCATTGAGCTAAATGTAATGTCTTTTGTTTCCTAGATCTTGTCACTATGATTTTCTTTTATTTTGTTGTGGCCTATGACTCTCTTCTCTTTTATTCATGCTCTTAGTATTTCAATTAGATGATTTTCCACTGACCTGTAAGCCAACAATGTTTGATTCTTTCTTCTGCTACTCAGTCTGTTTATAGGCTTATGAGAAGTATTCTTTAGTTCTGTTTTTTTCATATTTTTATGTCTGCTGCTGTTCATCATTCCTCTTTCCTCCTACTTGTTATCATGTGCCTTTTGTGCAAGGTGTTCTATGCATTTTTCATAGCTACTTTAAAATAGCTGGCATTTCAATAACATCTTTTAAATGTATTTATTATCATTATTTTTAAGTTATTGATTAATAATTCATATATTTTGGGGTGATTTTCTCCAAATTAGACTCATTCGATTCTCTCTTCACTTGTCTAGTAAAGTGTGCTTATATGACAGAAAACCATTAACAATTTATATATACATATATATTTATATTCACACACAAATATATACACATACATATATGCATGCACACATGTACACACACACAAACACATACTCATGTACACACACACACAAACACATACACATGTACACACACACACACACACACACACACACACACACACACTCTGTTGTTGTTACTTTTGTTGTTGCTCAATAAACTTGATAATACCTGACCAAAACAAGTTAAGGAAAGATTCATTTGGGTAACAATTAAAGGTTAAGGTCTATATCACAGGAGGGAAGAAGTTTTGGTGACAGGAAGTTGAGGCCACAGGTCACATTATTTCTGTGTGAGGAACTGAAGCAAACTGGTTGCTGATCCTCAACTCACATATTCCTTTTTATTCTATCTAGACTCCCAGCCTATGGACTTCTGTTACCCTCATTCAGGTTGGATCTTCTCACTTTATGTATATGAAGAGAGATTTGTCTCCAAGTTGATTCTCAATCTTGTATAGTTGACAATCCATTTTAATCATCATATATGTCTAAGAAAACCTGTATTTCTGAGCTGACCCAGTCTCCAGGTATGCAAGGTCAATTACTTATCATTGCTATAGTTAGGCTTGTTTCAATATAGGTTTCAAGCTATTTTAGAGTGGGGTCATAAATGTCCCTTGTGGGGGATGGAGAGAGAGCTCAGAGTTTAAGAGCATGTGCTCCTGTTGTGGAGAACTTGGGTTCTACTCCCAGCACTGGCATATTGTCTCGCAAACTGTCCTTGACTTCAGTTCCAAGGGATATTATATAATCATTCTCTTCCGGCTTCCTTGGGCACCAGGCATGTCTGCACTATACATACATACACATAGGCAAAACACTTATACAGATTAAAATAAAAATTTAAAAAAAACTAAAAAAACACATCAAACCACTATGTTCCTTCAGCAAATAGGAGACTTGCATATTTGGACTATCTGACTCCTTGTGCTAAAACTTCTTATTCACATACCTTTGAGGTGTGTGTGTGTGTGTGTGTGTGTGTGTGTGTGTGTGTGTGTGTATGTGTGTGTGTGTGTGTTTATGGTGTAGGTGGCCATATTTGTTCATGTGTACAAACATTTCAAATTCATGTTCATGTTTGTGCATGTTCATGGAGAGACCAGAGATCAGAGTTGAGTGTCTTCTTTTGTTTTTTATTAGTTTTTGTAACAGGGCAACTCCCTGAAACTGGAGCTCATGAATTCAGAAAGACTATCTGGACCAGGGAGCTTCAAAGTTCCTCCCATCCCTGCCTATGTAGAGCTAGGAGTACAGGATTGTGCCATTATGTCTGTCTTCTTTTCACATGGGTACTCTATATTCAAACTCAGGTCTTCAGGCTCAGATGACCATCTGCTACTGAGTCATCACCCCAGCTCCAAACCTTTGAGAATTTCCACTCATCTTTTTTCACATCTTACCAGATGAATTATGCATTATGTTCCTTCTAAGACCTCACATATCTGCAGATTTCCTCCAGCATTTTATGTGGTCCTCAGACTCCAGTAATCTCTGTGTGTCTATCTGCAAAGTAGGGCTGTTCACAGGTGTTCTTAGAAGCAAGACACTTTCTCCTAACTTCCTGTCTTTCTCTCATGTCTCATGTCCATTATACTAATGCTTGATGAACACCTAAATTGTCTATGTGGTTCTCCATGTTCTTGTCTTCCAATGAGAATTCTGCATTCAGTCCCTACACACCGAAAACTCACATGGAAAATGTTCCTGTTCTTTTCTGCCCACATTTTTTCTAGTGAAGATTTTATCTTCTCTATGGATACTATAACAAGCAAACTTTAGCCTTTTGGCATCTTATTAAATGATATAAGCATTTTTCCTTAGTCATAGTTACTGTGGCATCTCGTTACATTAAGTATAAGAGCAATAATTGATCCTTTCTCCTCTAGACATGGCTAATTACTTTGTGAGTTATAATTGAGAGTGTCTCTTTACATGCTCAGAGTACTGATGAGCTCAAGAAACTAGACTTCTAACTTGGGTGGGAAAAAATATCTTTTTCCAATTCTTTGTGCATGCTAAGAGGAACCACTATTTTTCTTCCATTGTTTGTAGTGAACTAATAATGTCTTCATAATTAACTTAATAATAGTTCAAGAAAGATGTTTTGAGTTATAATACTATGATTTATTGTATTAGTTTATGGATCCTAATTAATCTAAAAGCACTGAGTTGTAAACTGTTGATATTTTTCAGTATATATAATGTCTCAATCCTTAGTTTGCCATGTCCCGTTGTAACTCTAATTCATGGTTAACTACTAAGAGAAAATTCTGGCTTCCCACCAAAAGTGAAGAGGAAAGTTTCTCTATATGTAAAACTTGTACAATATTGCTATAGAGCTTAGAGAAGATGAAGAGCTCTGAAGTGGAAGTACAAAAGTCTAGGTAGGATTAATGTAATTATGCAGACATGAAAAGTCATATTGAATACAAAGATTTATTGCTTAAGCCTAATCCTCAGGATAATAGAACACTCGTGCAATTCACTGAAATAATGAAGGGTCCATTCCTTAGACCTTATGTAAAGCAATGTTTAAAGCTTAAGAGAAGCTAAATAGTGTGCTTGACATAACCTGAATACTAAATACTACTTCTACTTTTAAAGATATCCCTTTGAAAACAAGCTTAATATCTTCAGATTATAAATTCTTAATAGCTGATGAATTATTTTATTAAGATGAATTTCATTCAATACATTCCCCCAATGTACAACATCCAAGTGCATATTAAAGTTGATACTGCTATATTTTGACAATATATGTCTAGTTTCAATGCTTTTCTAGTATTCAGGACACGTCTTGAATGCATATAAAGACTCACACAAAGAGAAGTAAACAAAGTATTGCTTATAATTGAACACAGATACATATATACTCAGTACTTAAGATAAATACTCAGTGTTTCAAAGCACTGATTGCTGTTCTGGAGGACATCAGTTTAATTACCAGTACTCACATGGTGGCAGATAACTGTCAGTAACTCCAGCCCCAGGGCATCCAGGGCCCTCTCTTTCCTCTGTGGGCACTGAAAATGTGTGGTTTACAAACATTCAAGCAAAATTCTTATATACATATAGTTAAACAAAGTAAAATATATTTTTAAAATATGTCATGAATTAAAAGGACTAATTATAGTTATAGCAAAAATAAAAGGAAGAGAGCTAAATTTTATTTTACTAGATGACTATATATCTGGCACTGTTACATCATAACTTGTCCTAGGACTCTCAGCATACACATTTGGAACTGGTGTCTCATGCATTTAGCCTGAGCCAAACAGTAGTAAGAGGTAGTTTCGAAATCAGGTGTGTTTGACTTCTAATTCTATATTTAAGGAGGAAAGATGATGGTGGCAGGATCAGAAAGATAAATAAATGGAGTCTGACTTCAAAGATAGTAAGTTTTCTCTAACACCCCAGACTTCAGAATGGGGAAAGCCATCAAATAATAAAATTCTCTCAGGCACCATTAATTCAGCTCTTGACCAGAGAAAGGAGTACTAACACACTGGCAAACCCACACACTGATTTTCTAACAGTGAAACAACTTAAGCTGTGATTCAAAATTACCAAGTCACTGATGTCTGTGGCTTGGAGAATCCATCAAATGAGGTATAAAAATGCCTCCTATTAGAGCCGAGGGACTCTTTATAAAATAAACTGTGGTTAAAATGCAGTTAGAAATCAGCAAGTAGCTTGACTATCCACAAGCAATGCTCAAGGCAATGTAAGAGTTGTCTGAAATGTATACACACAGCTCCCAGATAGTAAAGGAGTAGGGAGACTTGTGATTTCAAGATAGTGGATTATCCTAAACTCCCACTCAACTGGGAAAGACAACATCCCTTCTTTCCCTAAATAAGGACCTTCCTGGAGCTATTGTCTGATGACAGTCATTTCTAAAGTAATTAGGAATTACATTTATATGTATGAATTTACTAAATTCAGTCCAGTTATAATAATCTTTGGAACATGTAATGTGTCAAAAAGATTACATATTTGGATAACATCTTTTATTAATACCATTAAAATTTGAGTATTTTAATTAAAATAATTTTCATACTGGGATACATTATGTAATAAAGTACATGTTCCCTAGAAACAGAAATTTTGATGTTTAAAACTTAAAACACATATTCAAATATAATATATAAAACCAAGCACAACAAATTAAGTGAAAAGTATCCTACATTGCTAAGATTTTTTAAATATAGTTTTGAAATATTTAAGTTTCAATGCTATCTTCTAAGAAGAAATCTTTGCCTCCTCCTGCCTCCTTCCCTCCCTCTTCCCCCTCTCTATTCCATGGGATCATGTTACTATACATCTCAGGCTGACCTCAAACTCTCAGTTAGTAGATCCAAAATATACCTCCCCCCCCCCTTGAAAAGAGGCCCTGAAACTGAGCTCAAAGTTGTGGGAAGCCAGGTTTTGCAGATTCCAAAAGAAAGCAACTACCCCTACTCCAGACACCCCTTGGATGCAAAGAGACAAAGGTCCTACAGCTATCTAAGGAAAACAGTTGACCTCCCTGATGGATCCCTCTTAGGAAAAAAAAAAGGTCACCTTGAAACTTGAAACATGCAATCTACCTTCTGTTGAATTCATATCCTTAAGTCCTATGACCTGACCACACCATGACCAGAACTAGAGATGCCACCTCTCTGGTATTAAGTAAAGTCTGTTCTAGCAGTTTGAGGTTATCTAAATCCTCGTCTTTTATTTCTTCCTACACACTTAATTCTTACTTATCCTTACATCACATACCCAGCCAGGGCTGGGATCATCACCATGCACCACCGTGCTCAGCTTATAAGGCTATTTCTTTTTAAAGCTCTGCCTCTGCACATCAATAGTGGTACTAATGGTTTATTAATAGTTATGCTTTCAAGTATGATTTTACTTCAACATGTAAGCCAGCATAATCAGTTCTAATAAATTTGTCAAGACTATTTCTTTGTCATTACATAGAGAACTAGATTAAAAAATAATGATAATTGTATATACTTGTGAATCTTCCTATGAAATTTTCATTTTGGAACCCAGGGGAATAATAACAGAAAGAAAAACAAACAAACAAACAAGGGACCTTCATTTCCTTTACCACTGAAGCAGTTACTCTTTTGATTATATGGCTGACAGCAATCAGTATTCTGAGTCACAATCCCTGTTATGTAAGATTAGTTTAATATGTAAGGCACAGGAAACCAAAGTGAATAAAAATGGCTGATAAACATATAAATTTAACTCTTAATTGTATAAAAACTCAGTCCATGGTTGGAGCACAGGTTTACAGAATTAGATAAATAACATGCTTCCATCATGCTAGGCCAGTTTTAATAGCTTCCATTATAGACTGGCTGTGTGATATATAAGGATTGTCTTAGTCATGGTTATATTGTCTTCATTCTAGAAAACAGTATGAGATATGAAAGAAAAAAGAAACAATTCAAAGTTGGTCAGAATTCCATAATGTGACAATTGGAATCAACTAATCTTGACACACATAGATTTTATTCCAAGCAGCCATTAAACAAAATGACATTCAATCTGTTATCAAGAGGACAGATAGCTGATTATACTACATTATCTCTACAAATTTCTTGTTTTTGTGTAAATTATCAAATAGCAGTCACTGCTTCAGTCACCACAAACTTGGAAGATGTCAATCAATGGAAGAATGAAGGGAAACAAGAGCGATCCCCACCTCCTATCCTGTTATACCTAAGAAAATATTGTTTTCAACTCACACTCAGCAAACCTATATTTGTAACTCCTTGGATATAACCAGATCTCATAAGCACCTGCAATAGTAAGAACAGAATGTATGTAAAAATGAAGATGAATTAAGCAAAATGATTTTGCCTTGAATAATTAAATTGAAGGTTTTACTATTAGAGTAGGAACATTGGAGTTGAACTAAAATTTCAGTTATGTTGATAAGCAATATTTAGAAATAGCTACTGGTTAGGGCAATCATAGTGCTTACCACTGTGACAATATTTTGCTGGTGTGATTTAAAACTTCAATGAACTAAAGGTAACAAGATAAGAAAACTGCAAATATTTCATGTTTGTATTAAATAGTATAAGAAAAATGATAATATAAGTAAGAAAGTATATGTTTCTAATTATCTACTGAGCAAGATATCTGTACATGTTATAAACTTTTAAAATTGTGCTAAACAGAACATAACAGAAGTAATATGTGACGTAGTTGAAATTTTTAGGAAAGATTATGTCAAACATTTTATGAGAAAGTAAGTATAAGAGAAAAATAAATAACCAAGTCCTCAGCTTTGGAGTAGACATGTAAACAAAAGCAACAAAAGATATATAAGACAAAATTAATGATTTTTTGTGAATTTAGAACAGTTTCAGAATTAAACATATATTAACATCAATTAAAATAGTCTTAAATTAGTTAGACACCATGACCATGACCTTAAGCTGAAGCCACCTAAACACAGAGCCCTGTGTCTCCCATAGACAGTGACATGACTTCAATCCCTACAACCTTACCCTGACAACATCAGAGGATTCCAGATACCCATGTGAATCTTCCACATAAGTTTGGATACTGTGATGACTATCTACTAGATCTCTGGAGGATTTGTCCCTGTCTCAGAAACTTGTCTATAGCCTACCTGGCTGGTGGTGCCTTTTGAAAACCCATTCATATATCAACACTCAGTGGTCTTTTTCCTAGTTTGATAAACACCACTACAATAAGCAACTTTGGGCAAAATGGGCTTAATTTGTTTCACCTGCTACAATTCATTATTGCAGGAAGCAAAGTCAGGAACCAAAGGCAGGAAATTGAAGCAAAACCCAGGGAAAAATACTGCTCAGTAGCTGGCTCCAAGGTTCACATTCAGCTACCTCTCTTGTACAGTCTAGGTACACCTGCCTAGGAATAGTACCACCTACACCTCGCTGGGTCTTTCTACATCAATAAAAATCAGGATTATGATTCTCAGACATGATGACAGGTCAATCCGATGAACACAAAGCCTCAATTGAGATTCCCTCTTTCCAGATATGTCTAGGTTTGTGTAAAGATGATATAGACTAACAAGTGTTTGCCTAAAGACTGAACACACACACACACACACACACACACACACACACACACACACACACACACACACACACACACACACACACACACACACACACATGATAAAGAAAACATGTTTCTTCCAAAAATGTGGTACTCCCATCATGAAGTTCCCTGACGAAAACAAGTTAGATGACATACAAGACAAGGAATTCAAAACAGTAATTATGAACATGTTTAAAGAACACAAAAAGAATGTGAATAAATAACAGTGAAGACAATTAGTAACATGCAAACTAATGAAATAAATATAGAAAATCATTCGAGTTATAAAAATAATTTAATAAAAAATTTTTTGGGAAACTCAAACTAAAATAAATATTGAAATAAAAATTTCACTTAATGATATAAAAAGATTTATACCAAATGGAATAGAAGATATTAGGTCAAGATAAAAATGTAAAGGAACAGAATCATTCAGCCAAAGTAAATGATTAATCTAGACAAACAGACAAATAAAAATAGTAAGTGGAATGTCCAGGAATTTTGGGACACTGCAAAAGAAGACATTCAAATCAAAGCCATAGAAAATATTTTAAACAAAATCGCTGAAAAGAAATTACAAAATCTAAGGCAAGAGAAACCTATCCAGGTCCAAGAGTCAGGTAAACAGAACACTAAATAGACAGGACCATAAAATAAGCTCCCCACATTGTACATTATTTGAAACACTAAGTGGACATTTAAAAAAAAAAAAAGATATTGAGAACTGAAAGAGAAAAAGACCAGTTACATATCCATGCAGGCCCATCAGAACAACAGATGGTTTTTCAATGCTGGCTTTACAAGCCAAAATGGCTTGGACTGATAGACTGCATGTTCTCTAAGTCTTCAGGTATCACCTAAGAATACAATACTGAGAAAAAAAATCTGCCATCTAGGAGAAAGAAATCCATGATAAAGGCAGGTTAAATGGATTTATGTTTTAGACTGTAAAAAAAAGAGGGAGAGAGAGACAGAGAGACAGAGAGAAGGATAAGCACATGCAAAAGATGAGAGCAAAATCAACATGTTTTAAAGCCAGAAGTTGACAAAGAAGAACTAAAATATTTTCTGTATAACATCATTTTCCTTCATCCAATAAACACAGCTCACCATCAAAGATAGAAATTAACTCAGCATAAAAGGATGAGAAACAAGTGGATCCAGAAAAAGAACAGGGGTTTCTAATCTAATATCCAATAAAATAAACTTCAAACCAAAATGAATAAAGGACATAGTAGACATTCCCCTCATACCGATGAACAATTCTAGAGGCTATTAAAGTCTTCAAGTACATGTTCCAAAATGCAATGCACCAAACTCACAGAGCAAATTCATTTAGACATAAAACAACAGATCAAAAAGGTCTAGCAATTCATAGTATGTGACCTCATTTCCCTTCTTTCACCAATGTACAGATCATCTGGTGAAAAAGGAACAGAGAAATAATAAAGCTAAATGACATCATAGCTCAAATGAACCTAATAGCTATCTATAGAACACTTTGTCTTCACAACTAGAGAATGCACATTCTTCTCAGCCACGCATGGAAATGTCATTTGAATATACCACATACCAGAATACAAAGTAAGTCTCAGAAAATATGGAAAAACTTCTATCTTATCAGACTACAAACGAATAAAGCTAGATTTCAACAGGCACAGAGAAGAAAGGAAATTCAATACTCATAGAGATTGAATAATACACTATCAAATAAGGGAGGGGTTACTAAAGAAATTAAAAAGTTTCTGAAACTGAATAAAAATGAAAACAAAATTTACCAAGTCTATGGAATATATTGAAGCAGCCCCAGGAAAAAATGTTGATAATTTTAAGTACCTATATCAATCAGTCACACACAAAAAAACAAAAACATAAAAACAGCTTGAAATTAAATCAAGGCCCTTGGGAAAACAAGACCAAATAATAATGCTACATAGAAATAATCAAGATAAGAGCATAAATTAATGAAATATGAATATAAAATACAAAGAGTCAATAAGAAAGTTTGTTATTTTACAAGATTAATAATCTTAATAAGCCATAGACTAATTAAGTGAAAAAAAAAGAGTATACAAATTAATAAATGTAGAAATGAAGACATTAAAACAAACCCCAATGAAATCCAGAGGACTGTAAAGACATACTTCAAACCTTAGTCTTAGTTACTGGTCTATTGCTGTGAAGGGACACCACAACCAAGGCTACTCTTACAAAAAAAAGTATTTAACTGGAGGTCTGCTTACAGTTTCAGAGAATTAGTCATTTATCATCATGACAGGAAGCAGCAAGGCATGGTGTCAGAGCAATAGCTGAGCGCTTTGCATCCTGATCCACAGGAAGGTGGCAGAGAGAGAGAGAGAGAGACAGACACAGACAGACACAGACTCAGACAGAGACAGACAGAGATAGACAGATAGAAGAGACAAAGAGGCTGGGTTTGGCATGGGCTTTTGAAACCTCAAAGCCCACTCTCAGTGACACACTTTCTTCAACACAGCTACACCTCCTCATACTTTCCAAACAGTTCATCAACTGGACACTAAGCATACAAATATCTGAGCCTATCAGAGGCATTATCATTCAAACCAAATTGGAAAATCTAAAGGAATTGGATGACTTTTTTTTTTTTTTTTTTTTTTTTTTTTTGGCTTTTTGAGACAAGATTTCTCTGTGTAGTTTTGCGCCTTTCCTGGAACTCACTTGGTAGCCCAGGCTGTCCTCAAACTCACACTTGGCTCTGCCTCCCAAGCGCTGGGATTAAAGGCATGCACCACCACTGCCCAGCTAGATGACATTTTTAATGCAAATATATGCCAACCTAAAACCAAGAAGAGATGAAAAATGTGAACAGTTTCATCATATTAATGAAGGTTGAAACTTTAATAACAAACCTCTCAACAAATAAGAGCCAAAGACAAGATGATTATCATAGAATTTTAGCAAACCTTTAAAAAATAACTATAACCAAAGTTTCTTAAACTTTCATAAAACATAAAATGAAAGAATGAGCCAAATTCTTTTTACACAGCCAGCACAGTAATTATATTAGTTGAAGATAAGATACACAAAAAAGAAAATTATAGACCTAGGTTCCTGGTGAATATAGATACAATAATTCTCAATAAAATATCAGCGTACTGAATTTAAGAACTCTTGAAAATGAGCATCCACCATGATGAAGGTGGCTTCATACCAGAGATATGGGGGTGGTTCCATATACATAAATAAATAACACAATATACCACATAAATAGAATCAGGAACAGAAACCACATAGTAATCTTATAAGTAGAAAGATACTGGTGAAATTCAATATCCCTTTAACAGTAAAATTCCTGGAGATGCAGGACAAGAGACATATCTCAACATAATAATAAAGGAAGTATATAAATGTCATATAGTCAATATCATGTGAAATGCAGTAAAACTTGAAACATTTCAACTAAAATCAGACACAAAGCAAGGATGACCTATCCCTACCTTTTGTTCAATATAGTGTCTTTAGTCTTAGCTAGAGGAGATCAAATGTATATAAATAGGAAAAGAATAAGTCAAATTATCCTTATTTGAGGTTAAATGATTCTGTACACAAAAATCCCAAAGACTTTACCAAAAACTCCTACAACTGTTAAACATCTTCATAAATGTGTCAGGAGGCAAAATTAACATTAAAAATTAGTAGTTTCCTATATAAATTATAAAAAAATATACCCTCAAAGAAAAGAAAAATAATCCCATTCAAAATAGCCTCAAAATAAAATAATAAAATTAACTAACACCTTGGAATAAAGATAATCAAGGAAATGAAGGACTTATAAAGTAAAAATGGTTAAAAAAAAAAAAAAGTAAAGGAAGAAAGTGAAAAGATACCATCAGACAAAAAATTATCTCCATCTTCTGGGGTTGATTTGATTAATATTGTGCAACTGGCTTTCTTACCAGAGGGATCCCACAGATTAAAAGAGAACCCCCTACCACAAAATTAAATGCAATTATTCACAGAAACTGAAAGACATTCAAATTTTAAATAGAAACCTAAAAGACCCAAAAAAGCAAAATTTATCCTGAACAATAAAAATATCACCTGAAGTAGTTCCTAATTTCCAGCTTCATTACCAGCACACAGTAATAAAATAGCATGATATTAGCATAAAAAAACAGAAAAATTGGTGAGTGGAGTAAAATTGAGGAGCTAGATTGAGTCCATGTTATGCACAGCCACCAAAAATGCCCATTGGAGAAGAGAGACCATCTTAAGCAATGGTACTAGACAAAAATACAGCTACATATAGAAGAAATAAGCCAGATTTTTTCCTTACCATGAATTAAACTCAACTCCAGAAGGTCCAAGCACCTCGCTGAAAGACTTGACATCTTGAATCAGTTAGAGGAGTAAGTAGGGTCAATGTATATGCTCAGATAAGAACTTAATAAGTGTAAGTTTGCTAGCACAAGCATTACTAGTGATAATTGGTATTTTCTCTGTGGCTTTTAATTAATTTTGATAAGGGTTTGCCATTCTTGTTGAGTTTCTCAAAGAACCAACTGCTTTTTTCTTTGATTTTTTTTTTTTTTTGTATTTTTGTTGTTGTTAGTTCTGTTTCACCTACTTCAGCCCTGAGTTTGATTAATTCCTACCATCTCCTCCTTTTGAGTGTGATTTCTTCTTTCTGTTTTAGGGTTTTTAGGTGTGCTGTTAATTCTGGTTTGAGATCTCCCCAATTTTTTTGTAGTCACTTAGTGCCATGAACTTGTCTTAGAATTCCCTCACTGTGTCCCCTAAATTTGGGTATGTTGTATATTCATTTTCAGTCAAATCTGAAAGTCTTCAATTTCTTTTTAAAAAGTTGTATTTTTTTTTTTTGAGACAATGTTTCTTTGTGTAGTCCTGGCCATCCTAAATCTTACACTGTAGATGAGGCTAACCTCAAAATCAGAGATCCACCTGCCTTTGCCTCCTGAGTGCTAAGATTAAAGGCATGCACCACTACTGCCTGGATTTTTCTTAATTTCTGTTGAGCCATTTTTCGTTAAGTAGTGAGTTGTTCAGTTCCCATGAGTTTGTAAGTTTTCTGTTGTTTCTGTGTGGGAGGTTAAAATGGTGCATCCACATTGGAAATCAGAGTTGAGGTTCCCCAAAAACATAGAAAATGATTTACCACATAATCCAGCTATACACTTCACAACATATTTCCACAGGCTTCAATATCCACCTATAGAGATACTTGTTTATCCATATTCACAATATCCAGGAAAGGGTGAGAGCCTATATGTACATCAATTACTGAATGGTTAATTAAAATTGGTACTTATAAACAATGAGATTTTACTCAGCTATAAAGGAAAATTAATTATAAAATTTTTAGGTAAACAACTGGAGAAGGAAATAATCATTCTGAGTGAGGAAATCCAGACCCAGAAAGACCAACTTCACATGTCCTCTCTTACGTGGTTCCTAGATTATGTGTGTTTATCTGAAGTACAAATAAAAGTCAAGAAGCTAGAAAGGAGCCATAGAGTGTGTAATGGTTCCTGGCAAGTAAGGTTGGGTGCAGTTTATATGAAAGGTGAAAGGGCAATAATGGAGCAGGAAATGTGAAAAATAGGTTGGAGAATAGGAGGGCAGGGTAGAGGAATGGCTATGGAAATTGCCAACTACCTCTAAAGCACTTTGATTAAGTTGTGGAACTCCACTACTTCAGAGACTTCCTTAACTAAAAATATGAAAGTGTTCAAATGAAGCTACCATATATTGGGGTGGTAATGTCTTCCCAGACATAAGATATCAAGCAAAAATCTAGTGCCAGGTGTGGATTGTCTCCTGTTGAGTTATCTCATAGATTCTCACAAACATTACAGCCTATTGCCATAGTCCTTCATTGCCCTCTACTCCTTGATGGTTAGACCTTATTGCTATAGATATTGCATACTTGAGATGTAGGACATGGAGAATTCAAACTGGATCATCCTTATTTATTACAATGCTGGAAGATCCTTTGCATACCACTAGGGAAAAGCTGTCTTACATAGCTGTGAACCTTGCAAACACAACAAGGGCTGGCCTGTCAAGATATGCCCATTGGTACAATAGTAACATGATTATAAAAAGGATAACCAAACACCTCATGATTGGATTGAAGGCACTTTACACAAAACTGAACTCAAACATGGGTCTGTTAACTCTGTCAAGAACCTGTGTTTGGATTAGACATTGGTGTAAGGAGAGACACCAACTACTAATCTTCTGTTAAAGAGATTTAATATGAAAGTGACTTTTAGGTACTTATCTGTACACAGATTAGTACAGCTCTCAAACATCAACAAAGAAGCTTTTATTTGCAGTATATGGCAATTAATACAAACACAAGGACTCATAACTTGTCAGATAATAAGGGACTATGAAGTTCTCAGCCCTAAATGGGATGTGTGTATCACCTGCACCCCCATCCAAAGCTCAAAAGGATCATCAAATATGGTTTACAAGACTATAAGGTAATGAATAACTAATGTGAAATCATACATTATAGATTGCCACATAGACTCACAATGTCTGAAATTACATGCACAGCCTAAATAAGATCAAGCCACCCAAAATTCCAGCATGTGTGAGAAGCTCACAAAGTCCCACCCCTAGCTGAGGCAACTGATAGATGCTGGGTAAAGGAGAGTTAGCTTTTCCAGGGATGTAGCCCTTGATATGCTATTCTTGCTACAGTGGATGGTCCTACATTTGTGCACACACCTGCATTAATAATTTGACTCAATAGGTATATTCAAAAAGTGTATGTGAAATTGGGAGAGAAAAGAATAAGGAGAAATGGGGGTAGATGAAGGGTGGGAGATGGAGTATGGATTTGATCACAGCACATTATGTTCACATACAAAATGCTCAAACCTTAATATGTATATAGGCATATATGTGCAATTTATATACATATGTAAATTAGGTTAATAAGCCTATACATAGAGATATCTTTAGATGATAAAAAAATTGGTAAGTGGTAAGAATTTTTTTTATAATAGTGAACACAGAAATAATACCTAAAGTAACTACTATTATCCACATGTACTATTATCTAATTTATCCATCCAATATAACTCAGATTGATGGATTTCCCTAGAATATGACCTTTACATGGGTCCTGAAACTCAACGTAGAGAGACTGTACAGATTACAAATAAATAGCTAATCCTATAAACAAGAAAAATGGCAATTTCTATCAAAAGATTTATATTCAAGCACTATGATTAGGCAAAACCCATGTTTTTAATTATCTCCCCTCACATATAAACAAAATTCATAAGTTTAATAGAGACATATTTGATGAAATAGCTTGAGATAGAGCTGCTGTTCATGACAACTAACTTCACTTAGAGAAATTATAGGGATCATTTTAACAATGACTATCAGTTCCACTGAGCCAGGGAAAGTAAAGCAAATCACTATGCTGTGGATATCGCTCTATGTAAATAAAGTTCTGATTGGCCAGTGGCCAGGCAGGAAGTAGAGACAGGACAAGAGAGAAGAGGATTCTGGGAAGTAGAAGGCTGGAGAGAGACACCGCCAGCTGCCGCCATGAAAAGCAACATGTAAAGACACTGGTAAGCCACAAGACATGTGGCAAAGTATAGACTAACAGAAATGGGTTAATTTAAGATAGAAGAAGTAGATAACAAGAAGCCTGCCACAGCCATACAGTTTCTAAACAATGTAAGTTTCTGTGGGCTTTCTTGGTTGGGTCTGAGCGACTGTGGGACTGGCAGGTAAGAGAGATTTGTCCTGACTGTGGGCCAGGCAGGAAAACTCTAACTACATCACTAATGTTAGGTAAGTTTGTTTTAGACCCAATAGTAGTAACTCTAAGGCAATTGTTAAGAGAATTTAAAATAACTGTTTATTTTTACTTCCTGTGTAGGTTTGTGTGAGGGCCTGCATGTATGCATGTGTGCCACATGCATGCCTGGTCCATGGAGATCAGAAGAGAATGTCAGAACCCACAGAACTACAGTTTCAAATGGTTGTGTGCTACTATGTGGCTGCTAATAGGAGAAAATGTATCCTTTGCAGGAAGAGTAAGTGCTCATGATCACTGAGCCACTTCTGTAATCACCTAAGCCAATTTCTTCAAGTTGAAAAATTATTCTGACATTACTCTGGAACATGAAATATGTAAATATGGAAGATTAATCATGGAGAATTTCCACAACTAATTAAACTGAGAAACATAAAGGTATTTCAAATATAAGATTGAGTCACAGGATGATACAAATAGATCAGTGGGATAAAACAGAGTCACAAGCAAGATTACAAAAAAGCACAGATGATGTTGAAGGCTTTGGTGAAGCCTTCAAAGACATAATATGCATGTTATGGTTTAAATATTTTTCCAAATCTCATGTTGAAGGTTGAAGTTGTAACAGTATTCAAATGTGGGCCTTTTTAGAGGTGATTAGGGCACAAGTGCTCTGACCTTATGAATGAGTTAGTGTCTTATTGTAGAAACACGCTAGTCATTGTAGGAGTAGAGGCTGGACCAAAAGTGTGTGCTCAACTCAAACATGTGAAGGCCTAGCCTCCACAACATATACCAGCCAGAAAGGCCCTCCCAAAAGAGGCAGCTCCTAAATCTAGGGTTACCTGTCTCCAGAATTATAAGCCAAGTTATTTATGTATATCGGCCAGGGTATAGCATGTGCAAGCCCACATGGACTTGTGTGGAGTGGGGAGAGGAAGTAGAGGCCTGTTGTTGGATTTTCTTTTACTCTTTATTCTTTGGTCTTTAGTCTGTTGGGGCCCCACCATGCAGCTCCCAAATAAATCACTCATAGAAGCTTATTCTTCATTATAAATGCCTGGCCTTAGCTTGGCTCTTTTCTAGCCAGCTTTACTTAAATTATGCTGTCTAGCTTTGGGCTTTGGGCTTTAACCTTTCTCTATTTCTGTATACTTTTCATTATTTCTTACTTTGTGGCTTGCTGTTTATCTGGGTGGCTTGCCCCTGATGTCCTCCTCCTTCTTTTCTTGTTGTTCCTTCTTTTCCTCCCAGATTTCTCCATCTATTTTTTTCATTCTGCTTGCCAGCCCCACCTATCCTTTCTCCTGCCTCACTATTGGCCATTCTGCTCTTTATTAGACCATCTGCTCTTTTAGACAGGCAAAGTAACACAGTTTTGCAGGGTTAAGCACATGCAACATAAAAGAATGCAACTCATTTTTGCATCATTAAAATAAATGTTCCAGAGCATAAACAAATGTAACAAATATTGAAATATTCTACCACAGAGGCCGCAAGAAAATTATCTTGATGTTTTTCAGGCAATCTTACTTTTTTTTGAAAGGTTCTCATAACTTGCCAAGCAGGCTAAGCTGGCAATGTTCTGCCTGCCTCTGGTCTTCCAGCCCTTCGATTATAAGCATATACCATAAAATTTACTTTTTAAACATGGCCTCTAATTATGAAACTCAGGACCTCATGCTTGTAAAACATGCAATTTACAAAGTGAGTCATCAGATGGCCACAGATGAATTTTTATTGCTTATAAATTATCTTCTTTGTAGTATTCAGTCATAGAGGCAGAAAATGAACTATGATAATATGTTCATAATATAGTACTAGTGTAACTAAAATTTTAAGGAAAGTATCAGTTATATCTTTTCCTTACACCATAAGCCAGTCATGAGAAATGAAGACAGTGAGAGACTAAATATTCAAAAACAAAAATGCAACATAAATTATTAGAATAAGATATATCAGCTATTCTGAAAGAACATTTTCTAGATTTAATTTGATCAGAGATAATGAAGGAATACAGTATATGACTAGAAAGCATCTGGCCATGGAACGCTGTTGGAAAGCTCAGAAAATCCTGGAGGGTTTGACACTTCACATTCCTTCATACTGTGTCTATTGTTTCCTCTTTTTCTGTAAACTTAACAATTTGAGATCCTCATCAGTCATTTAAAACGCAAATATTTTTCTTCCTCAATATCCTTAAATCTCTTTATATTGATTCATATATCCATTCTACTTCTAGAACCAAAGTGAATGACATTTTTAAATAAACGCCTCATCTTCATTTTATCATAAAATATGTACACACACTAATGTTTTAAGATTATTTTTTGTATCTTTCACTAAATTATTTCTCTTTCTGATTGGATGTACTGTATTTGTTTGTTTTTATTATATAATTAAACTTACCAACACAAGCATATTACAGGTCTATTAAGTAATTTTAGCATAAACATTCATTTCCAAATATATAGATGAGTCATGCATGTGAAAAATAGGTCACTAAATTTCATGCCTCTGGAATCTCTTCTTTACTGAGCCAAGCCAAGGTGAGAGAAGTGTGGAAAGCAGTCACACAGGCCCAACCTGGAATGTTTTAATAAAGTCACAAGTGCACTAGGAACTGAGCTAAATAGCATCATCTACAGGAGGAGCCTGATTCCTGCACATGTATACTCACTCAATCATTCTCTGGAATGCTGCTCATGTAAAAAGGTAAACTGACAGAATGGTGTTATTGCTAAAATCATCTAAACTGTAAAGTTCCACTCCTGGTACTCACTGCTGTGCTCTGAGCAAGCTTGTATAGGCACACCATGGACAGAACTAGTGATCTAGGTTCAGCCAACTGAACTGCTGGATCTCAGCCATGCAGGCGATATGGGTACTGTTTAAACTCTTGACCCAGTCTGGGAATTTCCTGGTAGTTGAGTCTATGAAAGAGACCCTGAAGGACACTGATCTCAGTTGCTCCTGCTGCCACTGAACACCCCACTGACTCAGTAAGTTGATCCCTACTATTAGCTTCCCTGTTAGGAAATCACATTCAGCCTTTTATCTGCAGTGCAAACTCAGTGTGATTAAAACAAAACAAAACAAACAAACAAAAAACTCTTGACAACTTTCTTACTGCCTGACTCCAGCTGGCTGTTGAAGAAGTTAGTGCACATCTTAAGATTTAATTCTGATTTTTTTTCCTATTGTTAAGGTCACTTGTGCATAAATGACAGTTTAAAGTGAAACCTATTCACATATTTCATTTTATTTCTTAAATTATTAAAGACTTCTGTTTATATGTGCTAATTGCTAAGTGTGCTTCTTAGGGTTTTTTTGTTTTGTTTTGTTTTGTTTTGTTTTTAATTTGACACAAACTAGAAATATCTGGGAGAGGGAATATCAGTTGAGGAACTGACTCCACAGATTGGCCTGTAGGCAAGCCTATGGGGCATTTTCTTTATTAATGATTGATGTGAGAGGACCCAGCTCACTAAGAGTAATGTCACCCCTGGGCAGGTGGTCCTGGGTTGTATAGGAAAAGCAAGCTGAGAAGCTATGAGGAGTAAGCCATTAATCACTGTTCCTCCACTGGTCTCTGCCTCAGTTCCTGTCTCCGGGTTCCTGCCTTGAGTTCCTATCCTGACTTCTATTCATGATAGACTTTAAGTTGTAGGATGAAATAAACTCCTTGCTCCCCAAGGTGCTTTTAGTGTTTGTGTTTTATCACATTGTTATAACCTGACTAAGACAATTGTATTAGTCAGGGTTCTCTAGAGGAACAGAATTTATAGAATCAGAATTTATAGAATTAGTGTGTGTGTGTGTGTGTGTGTGTGTGTGTGTGTGTGTGTGAAGGGGATTTATTAGAATGGCATACAGACTGTGGTCCAGCTAATCCAACAATGGCTTTCTATGAATGGAAGGTCAAAGATCCAATAGTTGTCTATGAGACTGAACATCGCAGCTGGTCTTCAGTATAGGCCATAATAGCAAAGAAGTAGACTTTAATGCCAATGAAGAAATGGACTTGCTAGCAGGCAAGGGCAAGCAGACAAAGAGAGATCAAGCTTCCCTCTTCCACATCCTTTATATAGACTGCCCAGAGAAAGCATGGCACAGATCAAAGGTGAATCTTCCCATCTCAATAGATCTAGATTAAAAGTAAAACTTCCCTCTTCAATGATCTACACTAAAAGTGTGTCTTCCCACTAGGCAGCAGTGGCTCACACCTTTAATCCTAGCTCTCTGGAGGCAGAGGCAGGCAGATCTCTGTGAATTCAAGGTCAGCCTGGTCTACAGTGTCATGGGATGTTCCTCCAGTCCTGCCATGGTCCCATAGCTGCTTATAAAATAATCACTCAGAGGCTTATATTAATTGCAAACTATATAACCTATGGCTTTAGCTTCTTACTAGGTAGCTCTTTCATCTTAAATTAACCCGTTTCTATAAATCTATCTGTTGCCATGTGGCTGTGGTGTTACCTGTGTGCTGACATCTTGCTGGTCCTTTGGCAGCAACTAGCATCTCCCTGACTCTGCCCTTCTTCTCTCACTGTGTCTTTTGGATCTTCCCACCTGCCTCCATTCTGCCCTGCCATAGGCCAATGAAACTTTATTTATTATCCAGTGAGAGCCACACATATTCAAAACATATGGAAAGAACTACAGAGCTAGTTCTTGCACAGCCAAGGCCACACAAAGAAACTCTGTTTCAAAAAACAAAAACAAAACACCAAAAATAGAAAAATAAAGAAAAATAAAGAAGTGTGTCTTCTCCCTTCAATTGTTTTAATTAAGAAAAAGAAAACCCTCACGGGTGTACCAGCTGCTTGGGTTTTAGTTAATTCCAGGTGAAGTCAACAACCAAGAATAGCAGTCAGAACAACTAGCGTAATGGGCATTTTAATAATGTCACTCACATACTGCAGATGCTTCTCATTCTCAAGCACAAATAATAAAAGAGACTATGACCAGAGATTATTTTTATAAATCTTCCGGCAACCACATTTAGATACACTTCAGATTTGTTGAAATTAAGGAACATGAAATATTATGAACTGAATTTTTTACCTTAGTTATTTGTAGCTTTTATCATCTTAATTTTTAGAAGAGCTACTCAAAAATGCTTTATTAAGGTTTAGCAAGAATAATGTACTAGATAAGCTACTCTCTATTTTTAGAGTTGATTTTATTTTTATCAAATCCATCCCTGCTCTTCTAGTTCTAAACCAACATGTTCCTCCAACTTCATATACATATATGCATTTTGTGTGTGTGTGTGTGTGTAATATTCATTTAACTCAGTGAGTTCTGTGTCCTGCTTTCTGCACTGGTATGTTAATGATGTGGAGCTCTCAGTAGCTTGCTACCTGTTCCACATCATCTAATTTCTCACTAGATATGTTTTTTCTCTTCACTAGAGATTGGTGTTTACTTACAAAGTTTCTTACCTGCAACACGAACTCTCTGTGTATATTTCAGTAAACTCTCACTTCCTGAGTAACTCTGGGTAACAAGATGATGGCTTCACTCTTGCATGGACTTTGTGTTGTGATGTCCTCATTCCTTTATAAAGCTGATGTTCACTCTCTTCTACTTACATCGTTGGTCAATGAACTTTTCTCAGAAATCCCAATTTTAGTGTGCTTCATCCCAGTAAAATCTTAACTGAGAATTAGAGTAAAGAGGATATTTAAATTTTTTATTAATTTAATTAAATATTTTACATGTTCTTGTCTTGAACTTTAAGGTGATTTTTATCAAGATATTTTGAGGCTGCTAACTCAGTTTATTCAATTTATGAAAAATGTTCATGCTGAAGCTAATTAGCAAAGTCAATTTTCATTTCTAAGCCAAGAATAAATACCACAAATAAATTCATTTATTTTGTCAAAAAGAACTATAAAATTGTCTTATATTTAATGAAAAAGATCAATTATGTATTATTAAAAATAAGTATGGCTAACCAGAATATGATTTAATTTTGTACAATAGAAGTATAATTATATATATATATATATAGTTGGTTGCTCATTGAAATGCTTACATATAGCATGTGAGACATCAGCACTAAGCCTGTGCAAGAATGGACCTATCAATACTCAGGCACAGATAAAGAAGAAGCATATAGCATTGTATCGATTAGTGCTGAAACTACTAAGTACTAATATATGGGAGGAGAGGGGAAAACATTGCTTCAATTTTATCTTCATAGATGTCCTTCAGGCTCCAATGGATAGTTCCAATCCAATGATCTCACAGATGGCCTCTGTTACACTAAATGGGTCACAAAATCGAACCAAAAGTCAGGAATCTGGAGAAGGGACTGTTAGGGATTGGAGAACTGATAAGGATGGGCGTAGAGAGATAAAAGATGGGGGAAAATAAGTCAAAATATCTTGTATACATGTATGAAGTTGTCAAATAACAAAAGTAATTCAAGAAAAAATTGGCTGTTGTTGGAGACATGATTTATGACTATTATTTATTGTATATTATTTGATAAAACTCATTTAGCTCCCTTATTCAATGCAGCAAGGCCATAAATCTTTATGAAATGTCATATGCTCATACACATTTTACCTTGATAATTTCAACTATAAAACATTTTGGTGACATTTTAAAATATCTTTATTACCTGACCACATTGATTTTGCATTTTGAAAATGCTTATTTCTTAAGGAAAGATACTGAAAATAGCTGAAAGGAATTGTTTTAGATCAGGGTCACAAAGGGAGGAGGATATTGTAGTTGTTCAACAATGTCTTTATGTTTTCCTCACACTCACAGAAATCTTTCAGATGTGATGCATTCTTTGTTCGTTGCTAGGAGTTAGACACACACAAAATAAAAACATTGTTAAGAGAAATTTTTGCCATAATATCAATCCTCCCATATCAGATCAGATTCATTTTGTTGTACAAAAGGTCAAATGTCCTTTTTCAATGACAATTTGCATGCCTCACATAGTTCACTCATAGTGGTGTATTTCTGACAGGAGAAAACACTAATCTCCTGGCTTGGCATGCAGTAATTAAATCATTGAAAACTAGTCACTCTTCTTTATAATCTAAAGATTATCAGACAATGTTTTTTCCTGATGAATGTCACCTCAGAAGTCTGAGTATATATATTGACTGAGAGTCCACTAGGCACATAATAACCCAAAAGAAAGACACTACAGTGTGGTAGTCCAGCTATCCCAACATTTGCAATCATTAACATCAGAGGATGTTTCTAATTAGTGGGTGTTTTGTATTAAAAGAAAAAGGATATAATTTAATTTGAGCTTTAGGAGGAACTAATCAGAAATATTTGGAAGCTGTATATTGTAGAACAGACCTGTAGTTCCATCACTCAGGAAATAAAGCAAGAAGACTGAAAGTTCAAGGCAATGCCAGCATGGACTTTACAGAGAGACCCAGTCACGAAAATAAATGATTAAAATATGTTGATTCAAATATGTAAACTTAACTTGATCAGTGAATATTTAATCATTTTACTGTTTTGCATCTGCAGCACATTTATGAATATTATTTCTGTGTAATAAAGTATACTTGGGCCAAGAATATATTATAAATGATATCCTGGTTTAGTTTTAGTCAACCTGAAACAAGTTAGAATCTTTTGGGAAGAGAGAATCTCAATTGAGAAAAATACTTCACCAAACTGGACTGCATGCAAGCCTGTGAGCATTTTCTTGGTTAATGCCTGACAGAAGAAATTACCCCACTGAGGGTGGTGCCATCTTTAGGCAAGAGGTCCTGCATGGTAAAAGAAATCAAACTGAGCAAGCCATGAGGGGAAAGCCAATAAACAGCATTCCTCAATGGCTTCTGTTTCAGTTTCAGTCTCCAAGTCCCTGCCCTGTTTGAATTCCTGCTCCCATTTCACTCCTGGATAAACTGTTACTTGAATTTATAAAATGAAATAAACCCCTTCTTTCCAAGTTTACTTTTGTCACGGTATTTCCTCACAGCAATAGAAGCCCTAAACAAGACCTAAATTGGTTCCAGGTTCCTAGTGTATTGCTGTGACAGACCTGACCTTGTGTTTTGGGTATAGATACTGGTCGTGTTATTTGAACTCTGGCCTGGAAAAGCTTGGAGAGCTCAGAGCTCATGGGGATGTTCAATGGGAGCTTGAAAGTTAAGAATGTTGACATCAATGTAAACAATGGGCACCTGGCTTGTGAAGTTTCAGAGGGAAGCAAAGACCCTATTACAGCCATTTTTATGCTATTTTGAGTTAAGAATCTGTGGTTCTGGTCATCTGGAGCTGAAAATATTGACTACAATTAACAAGAGAAAAGATCCACTGAAATGAAACCTTTGCTTTGCTTGAACAACTATTGAGGGTCTGGTCAGCTGGGGCTGTGGAACCAGGTGTGCCTAGGAGAGACCAGCATATTTGAGGCAATGATCTGGGAAGTGTTTCGTCATGGCCAGCATATAGAAGCCATGGTCCAGAGGGACCCAAGACTGTACGTTTTGCTGCCAGGTAAGCTTGTTAAGAGTCTTCCAGAGGGTACTTGTTTTGAAGACACAACGAAGTCAGGGGACTAGCTGAGGCTTGGTAGCATATGAAGCCATGAGGGACCATTGGTGAAGGTGTAACCTCAGTTGCAGTAAGAGCCTGGTGGTTGAGGGTGTCATGGAGAGAAGCAGAAGCATGGCACCATGTGGTAGGGTCAGCATCCCTAAAGACAGGCCAGAAGACAGACATGGGTGAAGGGACAGCCTAATTACATGAGAGCCTCTAGGACCTTAGAGATGCAGAAAGAACAGCATGGAGTCAGCCTTACTTTAGGAGAAAGCTTCCTGTGCTTTGGGTAGCAAAACTGGAGAAATAGAGCTGCTAAGACCCTTTGGAGTCCAGAAGATCCTAAGTCCCAGGAATCTGGCACTGAGGCTTAACCGCTGTTCTCTTGTTTTGCTTTGGTGTGATTGTAAGTATGCCCTGATTCTTCCACTTTGAACAGAGAACATATGTAAGTTCCTTTCTTTTCTTTTCTTTTTTTAAATAGGAGCCCACAAGTTGAGAGACTTTCGATATTTTAGAGAGGATTTAAACTTTGAAAGAGACTTCAGATTTTTTTAAAGACACTGAAATGTTGAAATGTTTGAATTTTTAAGGACTGTAGGGTTTTTAAAAGTTAGAATGTATTTTATATTGAGATACTGATATTAGCATGAACTCTTGGGGATAAATAAGAAAGCAAAGTTCATAGTTTAATAGTTATGTGTTAGTGTGTCAAGTTGACAAGGGGTCAATTACCCTGTTTGTTTGTTTTGTGTGTGTGTGTGTGTGTGTGTGTGTGTGTGTGTGTATTGTGTATTTGATGTGGGTTTTTGTTTGTTTTTGTTTTTGTTTTTGTTTTTGTCTTGACACGAAATAGTCAGTTGGTAAGAGGGCACCCTCAATTGAGAAAATACCATTGGTTTGTTGGTGAGCCTGTGAATTTTTTAATGACTACTGTGAAAGGCTCAGCCTACTACAGTGGTGACACCCCTGGCAGGTGGTACCTGTTTATAAGAAAGCATGTGGAGCAAGCTAAAAAGCAGCATTCTTCCATGATTTATTCTTTAATTCCTGCCTCCAGCTTCCTGCCCTGACTTCCCTCAGTGATATACTGTTACCTGGATATATGAGATGAAATGAACCCTTTCGTCCAAGTTTCTTTGAGGTCTGGTGTTTTATCAGCAATAGAAATCCCAACTCAGACAAATGTTAACACTGTCAAAGCATACCCAAGAAAGTTATCTAAGCTGCTTATCCAGGGACCCCTACTGTATAGGGGTGACAAAAGATACTTAAGGGCTGTCAGGAGGAAATCAATTGAAAATGGAGTCAGTAGTTTTGTATATCTACTAGTACCAAACTCCATGCTAAGCATTTCCCATGCATTGCTTTAAAGAAAACGTAAACTGTTTGCTCATGCTACCACCACCGGTTCACCACGTCTGAGCGAGGGGCTGTGGATTGAAAAACAGAGACAGCAGGCCATTCCTGTCTGCAGGATGCTGAATGCCATTTATTGAAGGAGGGAGGAAACCTTAAATACAGGTTTACAGCACAATGGAAGAACCCCTGTAGGGCAGAAGTTTGCTATTGATGTTTACAATCTTACATCTAAGCTGTTAACACCCAAATGCAGGATACACAGACAAGGAATTTCCCTTAAGTGTTCAGGAGGGTGGAGACCAGCAGGGAATCAGCATAGGGAGGACATCAAGGTCAAGGTCAGCAAGCAGGGCGGCAGTTACCCAACTTGGGAGTTCCAGGGACCTACACTGTAGATGATATCTGACCAATATGGTTATGTGTTGGAAGGACATTTCAGACGCATGCCCCTTTAAGACACACTCTCTGAAGGCAGAGAAGGCAGCTGGGATGAAGAGGTTCTCATTTGTGCATTTAAGTTTTCAAACTAGATGATCTCTATATGATTTCAATACAATTCCATGATTGTACCTTCTACCTTCGGTTTCTAGAAGTTGACTCACCTTAATTGCAAAGCCAAGTTTAGACAAAATGCATGTTTCTAAGGGGCAGAGCCACGTTTTTCAATTTCTCCTACTTAGAGATAGAATGCTGTGAAAGAGAGCAGAGTGACAAAGAGGCTGAGGTATGGTACAGCTCATTAAACACTCCCAAGGAAACTGCTAAAGAAATGCGATCTGGTCCACTGCCAGCAGACCAAGGTGAAGTCAACCTTGTGGATCCCTGAGAGCCTCCCCAGCACCCTGCCTCTTCCTATTCACTTGATATCCTCGTCTATCATGGTATCTTCCTCCCTGCCCTCCCACTCTGTCCTTGTTCCAGCTTGACCCTCCCATTTCCCTATGTTGTCATCCCCAACTCCTCATCCTCTGCCACCCCTCCATACCCAGTCCACTCATGTAGATCTCATCCACTTCTCCTTCACGGGATCATCCATGTGTCCCTCCTAGGGTCTTTCCCTGTTAGCTAGCCTCTCTGGAGTTGTGGGTTGCAGTCTGGCCATCCTTTTCCTTCCATTTAGTATCCACTTATGAGCGAGTACATAGTAGAGTGTACCTGGACCGGTCTATTCTGGTGTCCAGCCTAGCAAATAACCTAGCTGTCATCATAGAGTCTTTGTCCAGTGACTGATGGAGGCAGATACAGAGATCCACCGCCAGGCACCAGGCTGAGCTCCGGGAATCCAACTGATGAGAGAGAGGAGAGATACTGCATCAATAGAGATGTCGAGATCATGATGGGAGGATGTGCAGAGATGACTGGCCATACTAGTGGAAGCCCATGAACTGTGGACTGGTAGCTATGGAGCCCCCATGGGACTGAACTGGGCCCTCTGGATACAGAAAACAGTTGTTTGGCACAAACTGTTGGGGGGGGGGCACCCAGGCGGGGGTATCTGGATCTGTCCCTTGTCTATGAGCAGGCTTCTGGAATCCAGTGCCTATGGTGTGACACCTTGCACAGCCTTGGTGCAGTGGGAAGGGGCTTGGACCTGCCTAGGCTCAGTGTGCTGGGCTCTGCTGACTCCCCATGGGAGACCTCGATTTGGGGGATGTGGGGATGCAGGGAAGCGGGGTGGCTTGGGAAGGAAGACTGGGGGTGGGAAGAGAGAGGACAGGGGTCTGTGGAGAGCATGTAGAGTGAGTAGAAAATTTCTTAATAAACAAAAAACGAAAAAAAAAAAAAAAAAAGAAAGAAATGCAATCTGATATTTCAACCGGGTTCTTAAATCATTGCATTTTGGTGACAGATGGGAAGTGCAGGAATGAGGAGCAAGACAGAGGAGAGACAGAGACAGAGACAGAGACAGAGAGACAGAGAGAGACAGAGACAGAGAACACAGAAACTGAAATAAGAAAGCCATAGGCATTCCAGATTATTTAAAGAAACAAGTTTCATCAAATTTCACCTGTGTAGGCAAGGTTGTGTTATTTAGCATAGTAGTAGGGAAACAATGGTTATTACCAATGGCTGTTCAGGTCTTTTCATGGGGAAGCAAAAACTGAGCACCTCTCCACCTCAAAGCCTTATCTCTGAGAAGCAGCAGCCTTGGGAACATAGCTCACTCCATTTGTGTCATATGTTCTGATGCTAGCCACTGAGGGACAGCAGGTGATAAACTCCTAAGCCCTAGAGAGCTGGAGCAGTCAGACAGCAAAAAATAAATAAATATTCAGCACGAATGATCCCTTCCATCACCTCTGTTTACATACATGATGCACTGTGAGATTCATGTCATATACTCTAAGTCACCTGATGTTTGAAACTGTTGCAGAATCTGGCTGATAGCTTGAATTTTAATGACTCATAGATTCCAAAATATTTTTAATACTATGTCTTTGATTTTTTTTATTTAATTATACTGAAACATCCTAGTATGCTACTATCTGGTATGTTAAATTTTGCATGACTTGTCCTGTGTGCATGAACATGGTATTGATGTGAACACTTCTCCAAACAACACAAAGATGAACGTTCAATGGATGCTATCTTCAAATTGCATATTAGCTGTTGACTTGTTATTGGTGCTTCCATAAGTTTCTCTGGTTGACGTTTGCGATTGTTTTTGTATTTCGTCATTATTTGCTGTGACAAATAAGAAGAGAATAGGGTCTTCTTACTTTTTGTAGCCCAATAGAGGATTCAAGCTGGAAAATGGATCTGAGGACCTGTATAATTCTCTGAGGTGCTCATTTTAACTGATATTTATGCAGCATATAAATATATTCAGCACTTTAAGGGTATGCAGATTGAATTATGTGAAATAAAAATTCTGCTTTCCAAGTCATGAAAGATTGATGAGTTAATGACTGAGAAGGAACAGGGAAGGAATAGTTGTAAATTATGAGTTGGTGATGGTGAGTAAAGGCGCTAGGAGCAGGTGTTAGGACTGTGATCTATCAAGTCATTTTCCCAAACGAGCAGGCTTTCCTCTAAGCACCAATGGTGAAAATGTGGAGAGACAAAATAGCTTTACTTTTGTTCTAGGTTCGTGACTGAAATTCCTTGTCCGAACAGAAGATCAACAGGGGAGGGAAGCGTATTAATTTTTAATAGGTAATACAGCTTTATTTATGTTTTTATTAAAACTTTAATTATTTAATTAATTTTTTAATTAAATTAAATTAAGTATAACTTTAATTGTGTAGGGACCTGGAAATTGTTTGTGTATGTGTATGTCTGCGTGCTTGTGTGTGTGTGTGCTTGTGTGTGTGTGTGTGTGTGTCACATGCTTCAGTGTTGCTCAAGAAGTTCAGAAGGAGGCAAATCAGGTCAGATAATTGTGGGTGTGGGAACTGAGTCCAGGTCCTCTGCAAGGGCAAATGCTCTTAACAGTTGAGCCATCTCTTTCCAGTCTCGAGAAGTCTTTAGAAATACAGGCCCGAAGATAGTTGAAAAACTTTATTTCATACTAAGTCTATAGAATTAATGGCAAGTTATAGAGAAATATGTCCAGACAAAAGATGGTGGGATGAAATAGTAATAAAGTAGGCAAGGATTTAGTAAAACATGCTTAGTTAGGTCCTTCTTATGTTGCTGTGTAACACTTCCTGTAACATATATCTCCAGGCCTAATAACCTAACTTTCAGGGAAGAGCAAATGTGTGTCTGACTGCTTCAGGAGCAGAGTGGTGTCCAAGGAATTCATTCTAGTCATCCTGGTCTGCTTCATGTATGTAGGTGCAGGAACAGGAGAAAGAGTGAGGAAGCAGCCAGCTTCTGTGTATTCTAAATTACTCCCCACTAAAACATACATACTTTGGGGTAAGGTGATCCTGTACCACTGTGTGAAGTTGAGTATATTTCATAGTCTGTGTACATCCTAGGCTCTGCACATTGAAACATATGAAAAAGGCGATTTGAGAAGACAGTCGTGAAAAGTAATTAAGAAAATTGTCAGCAACTCTGCATCAAATCAGATGCAGGTATTCTCAGGAATGCTAGCTCTTATCATCACCAATTCCCTTCTCCAGTGTCACCTGCAATAAATCAACGAATCTGAACTATCAACCCAGTCACTAGCTCCAGTTCTTGTGATTGGGACTTAGAACAATTTAATTTTATTCAGCTAAGTGTATTTGTTGTGCAGTTCATAGAATTTGTATCCAACACTACTTCCCCTTTATTCCAGCCTTCAGTGCCTTTCATTCGGGTTTCAGAGAGTAGACAGGGCATTCAGGAGGGAATAAGAGCCCTGTGCAAACAGGGTAACATTTGGCAGATGAAGAGACTTGTGAAGTCTTTTGTGGTGTTGGTACACAATGCCTTGTTTAGATTTAATTAAGGATTTAATTTTCTTAGAAGTAGCATCCAGATACATTCCTTTATAAATAAATCTAAATCCTCAGGAGAAACTCATGTGTTTTGGGTCTATTATATTCTAAAGTGGCTTTATGCACATTTTGAAAAAAAAAAATAACAGATACAAAATTTTAAGGAACTTCAAAAAAATTGTTCACTTGTGCATTGCTCTCTGATACTCAAGGCTTAATTGTCAGTGTTTTATTTCAGCTAGCAAAATTCTGTTTTTTTAAAATCAGAAAAGACCCTGTGCTGAATGGATTGAGTCCACTTAGTCCATTTTCAGTCTTTATACTTCAGAGTGTGTACATTCTACAGATTCCTCAATCTTTCCAGGTGATAAAAAGGTAAAATACTACATCTCAGTGGATCAGAATATGGCAAAAGCACAACATCAATTTAGAGTCAGCTAATAAAAACATCTTAACCATTTTATAACTTCTCAAGTTCTGCTATGTTCTACATAGAAGGCTTCAAAGCCACCTTGGGAAAGGAAACCCATGGGGTCCCTGAACAGGAACAGTGTTGTCGAGGAATGAAGTACAGTCAGTTAGGCCACTGAGGCAGTGAAAGAAATGGTAGTGATTGGCAAGAAGGAGGCTCTCCGAGTTAGGAAGAATTAAGTTGTTCTTCTGTGCCAGGCAGGAAAATCTGAGCCGGAGAATAAGGAAAACTGAGTTCCCCTTCATGCACTGGTATAACACAATAACGCTTTTCCCACTGAAGCAAAGGGCAGAAGTGAGGAGGCTGATGAATGTGTACTACGTTGTAATTCCAGAAAGAAGTTTCGGTGTGCTATTGCCGATAAAGATGGCTGTATTACCAGAAAGACACTTCCAGCCTTCTAACATTGCCATATGACCTGTCATCTTCCAAGTTCACAGTCAAAAACTGCATAACTAAGTCACACACACACACACACACACACACACACACACACACACACACACACATGCATAAACACACACACAATAGAAAAAATACATTTTCACTTGGTTTGTTTTTTTAAAAGATCATATATCAGAACAGTACAAAATGTATCATTTTGCAAATCAACTTCTTTAGCTTTTAACACATTTAGAAACGTGCATTTAAGTTTCATTAATTGAATTTGCAATTTGAGATTATAATATAATCATATAATTTTCCCTTCATTTATTATTTTTACTTTTTTGTAAATATGGCATTAAAATGTTATGAATCTTTTTGTGTTCCTACCTCAATTTCTGCTGCTCACTTAATGTTGGGCTGAGATCAGTCCTTGCTTGCCTCATACAAGCTTACCTGTGTCCCATAGGATAAGGTTAACAGACCACTTCCAAAAGATCATATAATATACAGAGTTTTATAAGGTATGGTCCACATTTTCCTCCTCTTCTGGCTTTGTATGCATTCATTCATGCTGTACTTTTGCAGTCCTGAGACTGCAGTTACCATGTTGACTTTGAGCAGTGACATGCTTCATCTTTGTCACAGTTGTGGTATTTCCAGAAAGGTTTCTAAGATTTTCTCAGATCATTATTACTACACAAAGTTGCCAGTTGTCACTAATCAGATTAAGGTTGTATCCTACTTTTTAGCTGGGAGGTTTTATCAGATATTTTGCCAAATTTTATTAGCAGCAATTTTTTTCTGTTACTAGACTATTTCTAATTAGCTTGTTATTAGATACTATAATTGGTTTTCTAGTACTAAACTACTACATCATATTGCAGTCACTCTTGAATTAGACATCCCAATATTTTATTTAGGATGTTTTCCCTTTCATCTATACGAACTTTTCCTATTGTATTATGACTTGGTATTTATGTCAATGATATAATGCACCAATATCTGATAACAGTAGTTTCACTTTTTAAATTCAAGTGTTTTGTGTAGAGTTTATATAACTTGTTTCTTAAAGTTTTGATTGCTTTTACTCTAATGTCATTGATGCTGGTGTTTATAAGTAAGGTTACTGAAAGTATTTCTCTCCACTTTAAATGTTATGCCTCTCTACATTACTATTTTATTTTATACTCATTACTATTTTATTTTCAAAACTTTTAGATCAAAGGTTTTTATGGTTTATTTTTGTCCCTGGGTAATAAAGTTTTAGGCAGATGCTCTGGCTCATTTGCAAAGTACAAGTTCAGACTTCAAGTGGCCCTAGATTCTTTCTCCAAGAGTGTGAAAGAGGAAGAGCAAAAAGAAGACAGAAAAAGAAAGTTAGAATTAAGGAAGGGAAGGAGGAAGAAGAAATGCCTATACTATATTCTTAGGGGAAGGATAATGGGGTCTTGACTTATGTTCTTGCCCTGGATAGGTAAGTGTTGTTTATTATTGAACTATATCCCAGATACCCTGTTTACTTTTATTCTGAGACATCCTTTCACAAAGCTATTCAGAATGGACTTAAACATTCTTTGCAGTAAAAGCAGACCTCAAAATTATAATGTTTATGCCTCAGACCTCCAGGTACCTGGGATTATAGATTCCCACCAATAGACCCAGTTCTTATTTAAATTTTTGTTGAGAAAAGTTGTTCCCATATTTAATAACTTGAAGACATAGAAAGTTATCTGTTCTCAAATGTATGTTTTTGTCTTTGTCAAAAAGTGGGTATGGCCAGATTCAGAAGGACAAGCATAGTATGTACTCACTCATAAGTGGATACCAGATGTGAGGGAAGGGATGGCCAGACTGCAACCCACAACTCCAGAGAGTCTAGCTAACAGGGAAAGACCCTAGGAGGTATACATGGATGACCCAGCGAAGGAGAAGTGGATGAGATCTACATGAGTGAACTGGGTGGGGTATGGTGGCAGAGGGCGAGGAGGGATGAGAACATAGGGGAATGGGAGGGTCAAGCTGGAACAGGGACAGAGTGGGAGGGTAGGGAGGGAGATACCATGATAGATGAGGACATCATGGGAAAAGGATGCTGGGGAGGCTCTCAGGAATGCACAAGGATGACACCACCTTGGACTGCTGGCAGTGGTCCAGAGGATGCCTGGACTGGACTACTCTGTTGACCAGCCTAGCGAATACCCTATCATCATAGAGCCTTTATCCAGTGACTGATGGAGGCAGATGCAGAGATCCACGGCCAGGCACCAGACCAAGCTCTAAAAAAACAAATTCATAACAGAGGAGAGATTTTGCAGGCAAGGGACATCAAGATCATGATAGGAGAACGTGCAGAGATGACTGGCCACACTAGTGGAAGCCCATGAACTGTGGACTGGTGGCTGTGGAGCCTCCATGGGACTGGACCAGGCCCTGTGGATATGGAAAACAGTTGTTTGGCTCGAACTGTTTGGGGGGGCACCCAGGCAGGGGAATCAGGATCTTTCCCTGGTCAATGGGCAGGCTTCTGGGAATCCAGGGCCTGAGGTGTGATGCCTTGCACAGCCTTGGTGGAGTGGAAAGGGACTTGGACCTGCCTAGGCTCAGTGTGCTGGGCTCTGCTGACTCCCCATGGGAGACCTCAATTTGGGGAATGTGGGGATGCTGGGTGGCTTGTGAAAGAGGGTTGGGGGGAAGGGAGGAGGGAGGAAGGGGGAATCTGTGGATAGTATGTGGAGTAAGTAGAAAATTTCTTAATAAAGAAAAATGAAAAAAAGTGGTATGGTAGTTCATACAGAATAATCCCATGTCCTGGGAAGTGAAATATCATTTTTATATAGCCCCATTTCTGAATCAGACACTACATTGGAACACTGAACTGACCATCTGTTATTCGACCATGTCACCAAAAATGGCTTATTGCTGCTGTCTGTGTAGGACAGTTCTATCAGTGGGAAGTGTCAGGGTAATCATTCAATGACTGATAGATGATATGGCAGAAATAGAGTTCAGGGCATTAGACTCACAGGCATCCTTCCTTATATCCCCGTGGTTCAGATAATCCACACCAGTTCAGATAATCATCAATAGCACTTGGGAGCTTATCAAATGGGCAGCTCATTTTTTCCACTGAATTTCTGGTGTGTAGTAATTCCATATTTATTTAGAGTTGTATAATGTAATATGTAATGTGTAGACTGGAAGAGCATCCTCAGATATGGAATATATTGCCTTTTTGATCCAAAAAGAACTACAAAGTGTATGGTTCTATTTTTCTGGCAAGGAGTGTAAGGAGTACAATAGAAGATTGTCCCTTACTTTGTACATGGTCCATCATGTACTACATCACCAGGATTCTAAATTTCAATAATTGGACAGGCATCATCTTTTGTAACATAAGACAGAATGGTTTGATTTTCCCCATGTTGATATCAGCTGTCTCAGCATCATTTTTCTTGTTAAATTATATTGACAAATTTGATAAAAACCCATGGATTACCTATAGGTGCACTTTTCTTGGATATATTGTTCCATCAATCTGAATATGGATCCGTATGCCAATATTTTGCTCTCCTTAGTGGATTATAATATGAGTGTTGAGATGAGATAGCATAAATTTCTCAACTTGATTCTTCATTCTTAAAATCTCTCTGGTGATGCTAAATGGCTCACATGTAAAAAAAGTTGTAGAATATGCTAGTCAATTTATATGAAAGTCTTGCTGATATTTTAATCAGAATTCAGTTTGTTTTGCCGTTCACATTGAGAAAGATTATATCACCAAAATTGAACTACTAAATCTATTAACGTGTTATGTATCCTCACTCACTTTTTAGAACCTTTCGAATTTCTCCTTGTTTGAAGTTAATATTGTATATTTTAATATTTATTTTCATTTAACCCTATTACACAGCAGCTCTCCCTTGTGATATTTTTATACAGGTTCTACCGTTTACAAAATTTTATAGTTTAGCGATATTATACATTGACTTAAAATTTTAAAAATCTTAATCTTACATGATTCTCTTTCCCGCCTCTCTACCTGTCATTTAATGTTGACATTCCTTTCTTTCCAAATGTTATAACCCCCATAACATATTATTACTTTTCCTTTCAGCAGGCAATTAATTCCTATGTGTTTTTAAAATGAAGATAAATAATATATTTACTCACACACATAAGCAATAAAATTCCATTGTTTTCTGGTTTGGAAAGTTTCATGTGGGAAATGTGCTAATACTCTACTGTCATTTATTCAGTAGTTAACATACAACTTCTATACAGGAAGTCATGGTCCTGTGTCTTCTCTATTTTACTCCTCCTTGTTTATGGAGATATGGTCTATTAATTCTGGAGCCCACCAGCTTAGCTCACAAGCCCCATAGCTCCTCCTGTCCCCACTTCCCCAGTGTTGGAATTGTGGGCTCACACGCTTTTTACATGGGTTATGGCAGGTGAAACTCCAATCCTCATGCTTCTCCAGGAAGCATTTTTCAGACTGAGACATCTCTGAGTCCCTCTCACTACTTTTTAGATGTCCTCTTACTGAATTTTTCCATCAGTTTAAGTTTTATGCTCCTCAATCAGATGTTACCCTTACTCTGTTTGTAAGTCATCTGAGTTTTCAGAACTTAAGAGTTCACTGATTTTTAATCAAAGAGTGTAATTATTGCAGAGTGTCGTTAATTTTTGCATTTAGGGTTTATTTCACATTAAGGTGACTTGTTCGGAATGTTTTGTATTCTCCCCTGTTTCAATTTGGGATGAAAATTTGAGTCCACTGATTTTTCCCATTTTCATCCATGTGAACTGAGAGGTCAGGACTCTTTTAATTTATGTGTTCTATTTTTAGATTTTTGTCACTTTTCTTCAAATCCATGAACACCCATGAGAGCTTTTTTGAAGTCTTTCTCTTCTGAGACCACCATGTTTTCAATTTCTGTTTCCATTGACTATTTTTATTGATTTTCCTCATGGTTATATGGAACAATTTTCTGCTTCTTCTCTTGTGTGGTTTCTAAAAGGGGATCCAAATTCTGAGGACTATGTTGCTGGTTATTTGAACTTCTATTTTTCCCTTTTAAAAAATGATCATTTTCTTGTGCAAGCACATAATTATAGAATAGTAGGATTTCTGAATAGCCTGTTTTAAAATCTTTCAAGTTAAAGAAATAAGGATCTTCTACCTAAGATCTGTGTTAGTGCTCTGCCAAGGCCTGACCCCTGCAATGCTGCCACTGGGTGCCCTGGATGTTCACTCTGTTGTGGAGGACAGGAGAGTAATGCGTTCCAGCTCAGCTTGAGCTCTGGGAATTACTCAGCTCAAATCTCTCAGCCTATTGACTTCTCCATGTATGAACAATTTCATACTTAGTCCCATGCTTGAAGGAATCCTGTGCATGTTCCAGGATGTCCTCCTTTAGATACTTACATTCTCATTGGTAATCTGCTCATATTTCATACTGCAGCTACCCTAGCTTTTACTAGCTGGTCTATTTCTTCAGCCCAGTGAGGTCATAGGAAATCATAGGAGTCACATGATTTGTTTCCTTTGCCTTAGATAAAACTCCTGTTTTATCTATCATGGTATATCTGAAAAAAAAATTAACTCCACATTATCCACATTTGCTATGTGCTTTTAATGTTTAAAAGTTCCATAGCCAGAAACAGAAGCCTGTATCTATTCAATCTCAAAAATATTTTGTTATTTGCTGGTTTCGTGGTTTTGCTTATTTACCCAAATAAAGTTATTTGTAGTCATTTTTCCTCTATTTCTGGTCATTTAAACATCAGAAGCCCTTAGAAATTTTAATTGTGTGTATACCACCTGTTATTTCTGCTTGCTTACCCACAGTGCCTCCCTTGATTTCTTCCATCTCAATCTTTAAATCTTAGGTTCACATTTTGCTCTAGGGAGAATTTGTGGTTATTTCTGCTAGGAGTTTAATGTAGTGAGAAATGGGACCTGCTTATAGATATGATGCTGAGGAGATGCTAGGGTCAGATGCTTTGGTTTAATCTCCAGATGCTAATAACAACATTTTCTTAGGCTACCTGCTAGGATCCCATTATGTGTTGCAAGGACTTTAGTTCCTTTTTAGGATTCATGGCATATATCTTTTGCATGTTTGTTCTCTCTTTTAATTGGGAGTGCAAAAAGATGTGCTTCTTTCCCTTTAAACAATAATGCAATGATATGTCATTTTGATGAAAAACCCAGTAGTTATTCACAGATGTCCATTTTTGTTAATTTTGAAGTACTTCTTTCCATCTTTTCTTCTTTGGGTTTATGACAGTGTGTGTGTGTGTGTGTGTGTGTGTGTGTGTGTGTGTGTTTATGCATATGTGTATTTATGTGTGTGTGTTTATGTGTATTTTATATGTATGTATATATGTGTATGCATATATGTGTTTATGTGTATGTATATATGTGTGAATATATTTGTGTGGGTATATTTACTTGTGTGTATGTATGTGTGTGTTTATGTGTATTTTTGTGTGTGTGTTTATAAGTGTTTATGGGTATGTATATTTGTGTGTGTTTTTACTTGTGTGTGTGTATAGAATTTTATTCATTTTACCTTCCTCCAATTTTTAAAATATTCTGAAAGGAAGCACATCTGATATTGAATCTATCGTATTTTGGTCTGTTACCTCATTTTCCATATTATTTTCTCCCTTAATCTTGCTTTAATGGGGGCTGGAGAGATGTCTCAGAGGTTAAGAGCACTGGCTGCTCCTCCAGAGGTCCTGAGTTCAATTTCCAGCAACCACGTGGTGGCTCACAGCCATCTGTAATGAGATCTGGTGCCCTCTTCTGGCCTGCAGGGATACATGCAGACAGAACACTATATACATAATAAATTAAAAAAAAAAAAAAAAAAACTTGCTTTAATGATTTTTAAAGTCCTTAAACTGCCTCCATGTTAATTGACTCAAGAATGAATTGCCTTGTCTGTTTTTAACTAAAGTGTTAAATAATATAATTGTCTCTCATCCAATCCATATCCACTTGCAGCAATACAATATTTAGCAGGTGTAGCAGGTATAGCAGGTATAGTGTGTTCCTAAGTATAGTTTCAAGCCTTATTGGCAGATACTTATTTCCAGGTCTTTGTTAGATAATTAAACTTGCTATGGGCAACTTCTGGATAGCAGTTTGGGAAGGAAAAGAGTAGAACTTATCATTCTACAAAAGACTGAATTACTTGCACCTTTCAAAATGCATATGTTAAAACTCTTTTTCTAGATTTCTTTATACATTGTGGATATCAGCCCTCTGTCAGATGTGGGGTTGGTGAAGACCTTATCCCATTCTGTAGGCTGACGCTTTGCCTTGTTGACCATGACGTTTGCTCTACAAAAGCTTCTCAGTTTCAAGAGATCCCATTGATTGATTGTTTCTCTCAGTATCTGTGCTACTGGTGTTATATTTAGGAAGTGATCTCCTATGCCAATGTGTTCAATACTACTTCCTACTTTCTCTTCTATCAGGTTCAGAGTAACTGGATTTATGTTGAGGTCTTTGATCTACTTGGATTTAAGTTTTGTGCATGGTGACATATATGGATCTATTTGCAGCCTTCTACACATTGACATCCAGTTATGCCAGCACCATTTGTGGAAGATGCTTTCTTTTTTCTATTGTATAGTTTTGGATTCTTTGTCAAAAATTATATGTTCATAGGTGTGCGGATTAATGTCAGGGTCTTCAATTCGATTCCATTGGTCCACATGTCGGTTTTTATGCCAGTACCAAGCTGTTTTTATTACCGTAGCTCTATAATAGAGCTTGAGGTCTGGGATCATGATGCCTCCAGAGGTTGTTTTATTGTAGTCTTTTGGCTATCCTGGGTTTTCTGTTTTTCCATATGAAGTTGAGTCAGACAGAGGGCTGATATCCAGAATATATAAAGAACTCCAGAAATTAGAAATCAAAATGCCCAACAGTCCATTTAAGAAATGGCCTATAGAACTAAATAGAGATTTCTCAACAGAGGAAGATCAAATGGCAGAAAGACATTTAAGGAATTGCTGAAAATCCCTAATTATCCGGGAAATGCAAATCAAAATGACTCTGAGATACGACCTCACACCTGTCAGAATGGCTAAGATAAAAAACACTGAAGACAGCTTATGCTGGAGAGGATGTGAAGCAAGGGGAACTCTCCTCCACTGCTAGTGGGAATGCAAGCTTGTACAGCCACTTTGGAAATCAATATGGTGCTTTCTTAGGAAATTGGGAATCTATCTCCCCAAGACCCAGCTATACCACTCTTGGGCATATACCCAAGGAATGCTTAATTATACCACAAGGATATTTGCTCAGCTATGTTCATATCAGCATTGTTTATAATAGCCAGAACCTGGAAACAACCTAGATGCCCTTCAACTGAAGAATGGATAAAGAAAATATGGTACATATCCACAATGGATTACTACTCAGCAGAGAAAAACAATGACCTCATGAGGTTTGCAGGCAAATGGATGGATCTAGAAAAAATCATCCTGAGTGAGGTAACCCAGACTCAGAAAGACAAACATATTATGTACTCACTCATAGTAGGATACTAGATGTAAAACAAAGATGACTAGACTGCTACTCACAACTCCAGGCAGGCTACCTAGAAAATAGGACCCTAAGAAAGACACAGGGATTGCCCAATGACAGAGAAATGGATGAGATCTACATGAACAACCTGGATGTGAGTGGAGGTAATGAAGGGCAAGGTTTGAGGGAAAGAGAGCTTAAGGGAGCAGGAGATCCCAGCTGAATCAAGAACAGAGAGGAAGAACAAGGAATAAGAGACCATGATAAATAAAGACCACATGAGAGAATAGGAAGAAGCAAAGTGCTAGAGATGTCCCCAGAAATCCACAAAAATACCTCCACTGTAGACTACTGGCAATGGTCGAGAGAAAGCCCAAACTGACCTAGTGTGGTGATTGGATGGCCAAACACCCCAACTGTCATGTTAGTACTCTCATCCAATCACTGATGGAAGTGGATGCAGAGATCCTCAGCCAGGCCCTAGGTAGAGATCCAGGAGTCCAATTATCGAGAAAGAGGAGAGACTGTAAGAGCGTGAGTTGTTGAGACCAAGATTGGAAAAAGCACAGGGACTAACAGTCAAACTAATGGAAACACATGAACTATGAACCAAAAGCTGTGGAGCCCCAACTGGGTCAGGCCCTCTGGATAAGTGAGACAACTGAATAGCTTGAACTGTTTGGGAGGCACCCAGGCAGTGGGATCCGGACCTGTCCTTAGTGCTTGAGCGAGCTGTTTGGAACCTGGTGCTAATGCAGGCACACTTTGCTCAGCCCGGAAGGAGGGCTCTGGACCTGCCTGTATTGAATCCACCAGGTTTAAATGAATCCCCAGGGGAGTCTTGGCCCTGGAGGAGATGGGAATGGAGGGAAGGGAATGGGGGGAAGGTGGGGTGGTGGCGGGAGGGGGTAGGACAGGGGAACCCATTGCTGATATGTAAAATTAAATTAAATAATAAAATATTAAAATTTCAAGACTGTGTACTGTTAAAAAAATAACCTTATCCAAGTACAATGATATTTAAAGGTGATGCTTTTGGCAGATTATTGAGTCATGGGGGCAATGCCTTCATGAATGGAACTCATTTCTTTATCAAACAAACAAACAAACAAACAAACAAACAAAAACTGCCCAGTAGTGGGCACAGTGGTACACACCTGTGAATCTCAACACTCAGGAACCAGGAGCATGAGGACTAGAAAGAAGTTAAGGATCATCATCCATATGTGAAATTCAGTTTGGGGTCAGTCTGGGCTACATGAGGCCCTGGATCAAAAATATAAAATCAGCAAAAATAATGAAGGAAGGAAGGAAGGAAGGGAGGGAGGAAGGAAGGGAGGGAGGGAGGGAGGGAGGAAGGAAGGAAGGAAGGAAGGAAGGAAGGAAGGAAGGAAGGAAGGAAAGAAGAAAGGAGAGATCCCAGAGAGTGACTATATGCTATATGAGTATAGACCGAAGGCTACTCTCTGTAAATCAAGAAATATCAAATGCTGTGGGATGCCCTGTATGTTGTGAATAAATAAAATGCCGTTTGGCCAGTAGCAGGCAGGAAGTATGGGATACTTCAGGAGTATGAGATGCAGGAGGAGAGGCTGGGAGGTAGAAGTCTGGAGGAGATACCAGCCTGCCATTCAGGGAGCATCAAGTAAAGGCAGCAGGTAAAGTCACAGAACATGTGGTGACACATAGTTAACAGAAATGGGCTGAGTATAAGAGTAAGAGCTAGACAATGGTGGGCCTGAGCTAATGGCTGAGCAGTTTAAATAATATAAGTGTCTGTATGTTTATTTTATAAGTGGGCTACAGGACTGCCAGGGCTTGGTGGCATCCAGAGAGGAAAACTCTAGCTACAAACAAATACTGAATCTACCAGGTCTTTACCTTTACAGTTAGCAGAACTATAAGAAATGTTACCTAAGCCATGCAGTCTACATAATTTGGTGCAAATGCCTGGACTGATTAAGACATTCAGTTTCGGGAAATGCAGATGTGACAGTTGGATGTGGAGTAACCATTCTGGGCATAGGTATAGAAGCTTATTTGGGGTGTCAAGAAAAGTAAATTGTCTTGCCGCCTATGTAGAAGTCTTTCATTAGTTGTGGATATCCTAAATTTCTTCCATTTATTAAAAGATATAAAAATCTATTTGAATTAGTATTGATTTGAAATTTTGTCAGAGCTACCTATATCCTAAGTGTATACCTAAGTACTAAACTGATACATGGGAAGATTGTTTCCCATATTTAAGATATTTTCATTTTTGTAACTTCTCTCTGGCATTTTTTTTTCAAATATATCTGCACTTAATGCCATTTACCTCTTATTGTAATTGATTTCTTCTTTCATGCTTCCTTCAATTTAAAGCTACTTATTTTATAGTCTTTGTGTCAGTCAAAGTTTTATCCAAGAAATAGAAAGAGCAGATTTGTGTATAACAGAGGATTTATGTCATATGTATTTGTGGATTCTGGGTGTAAAGTCTTTGTAGCTTTATTGTTTCTGTTTCTGGTGCTGAAGACATTAGAACAGACAAAGACAGAGGAAAGATGAGTGAAAAATGTTGGTATCAGAAGTGAATAAACACCTAAAAACGTTCTAGAAGCCATTCAATTCATTCAGTCTTCCACTGCTTCCTAATATCCATTTCCAAGATGAGACAGTCTGCTTGTGTTGCTAATATGAGTTGAATTGTACCTGTCTCAGAACAAAGAAGTATTGAAAGACAAGGTGTGGCAGAAGCCTTATATCTGTGGCCTCACCGCAAAGAGCTGCAACACTGGCTGTTGGCTACAGAGGGAATCTACTTCATTTGCCTTCAAATCTTATACAAAATATCCCTTGTAACCCTCATGAACACTTCCAGGGATAGGAAATTCTAAGACATCTCCAGGTTTGTTTAGTTGTCATTATACACATCCCTATAGTCTCTTTTTAACCAATTTCCAACATTTTCCAAAGAAATCTTGCTTTGCAACATGCTTGATCACTTGATAGAATTTACCTACATGACACATGCTATTTCAGAAGTGACAGCAGGTGATTGAGGAGGTTACCTCGAAGAAAATATCGCATCCTTCTCCTTGGTCTATTTGTCACTCATTCTGGTGTAAGTCATCTTCCAAATTGCAGTGACCTTCAAGCATCTCTGTAATCATGTGAACAAAATCAGAATTCCCCCAGCAAGTAGTTAGCAGAGCTTGGCAGTCCTGGGAGTCAGCTACCCTGGAAGGAACCAGGAAAGCACCTCTTGTTTTCTCAGCTTCAGGTAATTTTAGCTAGCCATCCCCAAATTCTACGAAATGCTGAAACAGGAGGAAACAAAAGTCACCTCCTTCCTGTACACTGAGTTCAGGAGTCATCAAAACTCAGGGAAGATGATCATTGTTTAACCCACTAAGGAACTGTTTAATAGTATAACCTTCACTTCTCCAAAGTGCTTTAAATGGTTTGTTTTCTTCTTGTTATTCGTGTTGTATTTTTTAAAGGCTCTACTTGAAAGCAACTGGTTAGTTTTGTCTGAGAGTGCTTACCAATAGTGTTTTACAATTCTTTTCTCCCAGATGTATGATGGGACTTACTGATATGAATATAATTTGACATCATTCCTTTCAGCTTGAGGATGTCTAAGTTATATGTACACATATTTGTGTGTGTGTGTGTGTGTGTGTGTGTGTGTGTGTGTGTGTGTGTGTGTTTAACTTCAGATGTCATTTGGGAGCCTTCCTACCCTTATTAAGATATTTTTAAACAGAGTCTGTTACTGGGATCTGAGCCTCTCTGATGAGGCTAGAGGCTAAACTGGATGGATTGCTAGTGAGTCCCAGGAGTTCTCTGACACTGGTATGAAAAACATGCTTTACCAGACCCACCTTTTATACAGCTGACAGGGATTGAACTCAGGTCCACATGCTTGCATGGCAAGCATTATACCAACAAGCTATTCTCCAGTTTTCAATTTGTAAACTTTTCTTATGGTTCAGATATTCATTACAATACTCATTACTCTACCTTATTTTGTGATACTTGTGATAAAGCCCAAGCTGTCTCCTTTGCTAGACAACTGTTCTTTATTTGAGCAGTATTCCTAGCTCTTACAACATTTTTAATTCATCATTTTACATATTTTCTCACAAGAAGACATTCAGCATACCTAGTCCAACACATTGGCAGAATGAAAACTCCTGATCTTGCTTGATTGCAGTGTAGAAGTAGTCTGAGGAAGATACATGCTAAGTTTTCTACCATTAAATTAGTATTTTTCTCTGCAATAGAGAAGGAATTTTTCATGAAGCCATGCTTGAGAGCATTTTAAGTGAAAAAAATTTTAAAACAGCATATTTTAATCTTTTCCCATCCCCAAATTCCTCCCAGATTTTTCTCACCTCCTCACCTCCCCAACTTCATTGGGGGGTTGGCACTTTTTATCTTATTATATTTCATTTTATTATCCCTTAGAAGCCTGTTTTATTTTTATTTTATTATTTAATTTATTTTTACATATCAGCCACAGATTCCTCTGATCTCTCCCCTTCCCCCAAACCCAACCCCTATTCCAGATACAGGCATCTGGAGTTATGATTTTTGAGGTGTTTTAGTGTATATATCTGGTCTTGGCCTTATTGGGTAGGTATTCTGTTCTTTGGTTGCTGTTATCCAACCTGGATCCTGGACAAGTGTGGTGGCTGTGGGGTCCCTGGTAGAGCATGCTTCTGCAAGTCTGCAGGTGATACTGAGGAACAGAGGTGGGCTAGGAGGAAAGGCAAAAATCTAGAGGGAACATGTTCTCCTCCTCTGACATGAGGGAAGTGTAGGGAGTGCTGCTATAGGACTAAGAATAATTCTCTGGAGGGCAGGAAGGATGGTGAAAATCACCAACCTGTGTCCCAGCCCTGTATGGCCACTGAGGGATCCTGGTAGAAAATGTTTCTGGAGGTCAGCAACTGATGCCAAGGAATGGAAATGGGCTAAAAGAAAAGGTGGAGAGGTGGGTGATAAAGAACTAAGGGACCCTGGTTCCTCACTGAGACGCAGAATCCCCAAATAAAGGAGTTAGGGTGGGATGAGGAGGTTTCTAGAGAGACAGAATGAAAGTGATATTATTTTTAAGATATACTTTTGGAAGTGGTGATTCTTCAGGGCTTAGTAGAGGCAGGACAAAACTTTCAAATTTGTATCTAAAATAATTTCCTGATGTTTAGCCTAATATTAAAAATCATTTCTTATTTTTAGACAGTAATCCATCTAACTCACACCAAAATAAGATATAAATTTATTTTGCCTATATTATGGAGCTATTTCAGGTCACTATTTTTTGTAAAGCAGCACAGAACAGATATGAAGTTGCCTCATCATCCTAGATTTTGACAACTGTAGGTTGAATATATCATTCTACTTTATGCACTATCACGATATGGGCTAAAAAAAACCACTTCTTCCTTAAGTCACTTTATATTTGTAGCAACTTCCTGGAACCCTCTTCTTTCTATAGCTAAGGACCTCAGGTTGTTTTATTATTATTATTATTATTATTATTATTATTATTATTATTTACTTTCTTATCTAAATTAGAAACCATCAATTGAGTCTTTGATTTGAAAAATAAAAGATATGTATCTTCTTGATCCACTAAATTGATGCAAATCCACTTAGCAGGGTATTTCTAGTTCCATTTAGTTCTTACTGCTTCCAAAGATGGCCTAATGTTAGAAATATTCAGTGGACCCCAAGACTGGCTATGCATTAAACCTTATGCTGCTGTTACAGGAAATGTTCTTCATACCTAGTCAAAATTATAATTTATACTAGTGTCAATCAAATACTGATCATTTTAGTGAACTTTCTAAGGGAAGACATATCCATTTAGCTGAGGTTTGATTGTCAAATTGTCAGTCACCAAATTAGAACTGATCAATTAAAATGAGAATTAAATAAATAATAAGTCAAGAAGGAATTTTAAAATTAAAATTTTTAAGCCTAATTCTTATGTCCTGTTATAATGAACTCTGAAATATACTGGAGACATAGAGCTTAAAATAATGGAATAAACATTGATATTGTAAAAAACAAGGATCTAGTCACTACAGACAAGTAAATTTGTTCAGAGGAAAGCAACTTTAGATACATTTAGACAAAGGAGTTTTTTGTGTGCTGTTTTATTTAGCTCAATAGTGGTAAAACCAGAAAAAAAAATACTTTGAATGAGATAAGAACATAAGCACATTCTTTCTCAGGGTAAAATATTTGTGTTAACACCTTTTTTTTTATATCATCAAATAATTTTATATGTGAGCATACCATATGCATTTCATTTTAGAGTTTACTAATTTAATATTTTTATCTTTAATTGATGTTTTGACATAAACCATTTTTAGATACTCAATGTGAAATGTTTAGCATATGTAGACACCCAGGGGAACATCATCATAATCTCAGCAGTAAACATACCCATTATCCCCAGACATATCATCTTCCTTTGTCATACCCCCCTCCTACTTCTTCACACCCCTCCACAAGGAACCATGGATCAGTTGCTGTCACTCTAGACTGATTTTCATTTTCTAAAATTTTATGTAAATGGAATCGTAACATATAAAATCATTTTTGCCCAGCTTCTTTCACTTAGCTTAATTGTGTTTAGATTTGTCCATGCTGATGTTTGTGTCAGTAGTTCATTTTATGCTAATACTGTGTAGGAAGCCTTTTCACAAACAAGCCAATATTCATTTATCATTTCACCTACTGGTAAAAGATTGGATCATTTCCAGGTCAGTGGTATTAGAATGATGCAGATAAGAATATTGATTCATGACTACATGGATGAATACATTGATTATTAGCTTGGGGAAGCTTCTGATGTTAAATTTTTATTTGGTTTTTAATTTGTGTTTTGGTTTTGAGACATCTCAGCATCGCATTCATACTAGGCAGGATCCCACCTCACTGGGAAATCAGAAACTATCTGGGTCTTCCTGGTTGCACTACTTCAGTGCTGGGAAGGCAGCTGTGCCCTACCCCTCCTTGTTCTCCCTTCTTGGTTTTAGAGGGTGTTTGGTAGCTTGCATCAGATTCTTCATAGATGAGCAGATTAGGTAATAATAAAGAAATTGAAATTTGTTGTTGCTGTTATTTGATTGTTGTCCTGTTACACTGGCTGGAACTTGCAGTAGTGTGATGTTACAGAGAAGTTGCAGAAGGGGTGAATATTTTCATCTTACCTTTTTATAAAGAGAAGCAATTGATATTTCATGGTTAAGTAGGATACCTGTTGTATTTTAATGCATATAGGTTTGAAAGGTCTTAGATCTGTGTTTATTCTGTTCACTAATGTCTTTATAAGTCATTGTTCCTTTGGCATTATAGTAATGATGTCCCATGGTATCAGTTGAAAGCCATTACCTCCTAAAATTTAAAGAGTTTAAAAGAGAATTAATATTAATATATGTGATTCATATTAATATATGATGAATATTATTATTCATTTAATATTTGATCAAATTCACCATTACAGGCACAGGAGCCCAGTTTTTCCATTTTAAAATGAAATGTTTGATGAAAACTCAATTTCCTGAATATATAGGACCACTTAAGTTATCCATTTTATTTTCAAGATCTTTGGTAAATGATAGCTCTTTAGGAATAAGTCCACTTTATTGAAACGTACTTACTGTCTCTTAATATCTATAGAAATATCTCTATGTTGTTATCTTTCTCTCTCTCCCTCTCTCTTTCATCTATCTCTCATCTGTCTCTAATGATCTATCTTCACACACACACACACACACACACACACACACACACCCCTTAGCCTGTGTTGTAGTGTTCTAGTTTGCTTTCCATCTCTGTGATAAAAAACATTCTGACCCAAAGAAATTTAGAAGAAGAAATGGTTTTATTTTGCTAATCTCAGGAAGTCAGGGCAGAAACTCAACTAGGAGCAGAGGCAAGAACTACAGAGGGAAGTTGCTTACTGTTTTCCTTAACATGGTTCTTTGTTTCTTTGAACTACCTGCTCAGGTATGGCACCACACACTGTGGCCTGAGCCCTCCTACAACAATCATTAAGGTAATTCCCCACAGAAGTGCCTTTAGGCCATTGTGATGGAGGCGATTCTTCACTAAAAGTTCCCTCTCAAGATGACTGTAGTTTGTGTCAAGTTAAGACAAACTAACCAACACAGTCTGTCTAGAATTTGGCCTGGTTAAGGCCTTACCAACTAAGTATGTGAAAACCAGATTTATACATGAGCATAATATAATCACTACATTTGGGGATGTCTAGAAAGTTCTAGACTCTCATTCTATAACAGGATGGCCACTACAGCTGGTTGTGAGGAAATCTGAAGTGTAGTTTAAAGGAGCTTGATAGGGCTCCAATCTAATTTCATTCACCTACTGTTTTTCAGAATCCTCAGAGTTGAGATATAAGAAGAGTTCTCAGAGTCTGCTTAGTGCTTCAACATCAGTGCATAACCTGTTCCTCACATGGCTCATGAGTTATAAAGAAGAATCTTTAAGCTTAAGGCTGGGGCCATGAATCCTCTGTATGATGACAATCAGTTAAATAAATATAGAAAGCAAGAGTTTTGTGCAAGGGTTGCTTGAAAAGACTGGGTTTGAGATATTTATCTTAAGAGGTTAGTCAGCCAAATCAATGTATCGCAGAGATTAGTATTTATTTTGCAACACTGTCCATAATAGCTAAGCTAGGAAACCAATCTAGGCATTCAGCAATAGAGGAAAGGATAAAGAAAATGTAGTTACCTACACAATTAATTTTTTACCCATAGTCAATAAAATTATCTACAGGAAAACGGATATAACTTGAGACAATGATATTAAAGAATGTAGCCAGTCTTTGACAATATGTCTTTTCTCTCATTTGTGCTGCTAGAGGTTATAAATGCATAATCCACATACTGATGGACATGAAAATAGAAGCAGTCCTGTATGACAACAAAAAAGAAGGGCTGATAGGAGAGAAGAGACACGAGGAGCAAGGATATAAACAAAGTATATTATACTTGCATGAAAATGGACAATGTACACTGTATAGTAAAATCAACGAAACATAAAAAGGTATTACCTAGAATGTATAAGTAGGTCCTCAGATGAATCCCTAGGTTTAGAAACAAACAAAGAACTGATTTTAAAGGAACTAAGAGAGATATTTGTAGAGGCCAACAGATATTTTAAAGTGTAGGAATGAAGCCTACAGTGGGAATGTATAGCTGATCTTTAGTATCATAGATTCAACTACCTGAAGATCATAAATACTCAAAGAAATTGCAAGTGTATTGAACATACAAGTTTAGACTTCCCCTCCCCCTGTTTTAATATTCCCTAATTGATACAGTAGAGAGAACCAGAAGACTTATATGTTGTTGTGGGATAATCTTTTTGTACAATGTGAAGATGTGTCTTTGCCAGAGCACATTCTAATTGATTTAAACAAAGTGCTGAATGGCCAATAGCTAGGAAGAAGAGGCTAGGCAGTTCAGTGCAGAGAGAGGAACTCAGAGAGTTAGAATCTAGGTACTCTGGAGAGCCAGTGAGACATAAAAGTAAAAGCCACATTGCAGAAAAAAGAAACTACAAACAAGTTAATTTGAGTTACAAGAACTAGTGGGGAACAAACCTAAGTTAAGGCCAACCTTTCATAATTAATAATAAGTCTCTGTGTTATTATTTGCTGGTTGGAGGTCCTAACAAGAAAGTACTATTACATATGGTACCCAATATCCAGCCACATATATCCACATAAGGCATGAGAAAGCCAAAAACATAAAATTAAAAATTATAAACATGAAGTCAGAAGCAACTTCCTAGCCTTCCTGGTGACAGGCTAGGCATATAGAGGCATGGTTCTTTTAAAAGGCCCTGATGTGCATCTGAGCACTTGAGCAGCAGACACTGGGTACAAATTTAGGAAGACATGTAAATTTCCAGAGCTGAGGTAGATAAATGCAGCTCTATGCAGGTAGCCTCTGGCATGAGGCTAGACTCTCATGGAACCAAATGTGTTGAGCCAACCACGAACCAGCACCACTCTGTGCAGGTAGCCTAGCACTAGCAGTTTAAGATTTATCTCCCACAGTCAGAGAAAAGCTGCAGATGTGCAAAAAAAAAGAAGAAAAAGATAAAAAAGAAAGAGAAAACGGAAGAAAAAAAGAAAAAAATAATAAAGCAAGTCCCAGGCTGAGAAAACCTCTAAACAGGTTGCAGTGTGCTTGAAAATGTGCTTAGGCATTGAAGAATGAAACAAAAAAGTATAAATAATCATAATTAATTAATTAATTAATTAAGTCTTTGCAGAAGGAATGAAGTAATATAAAAATTAAAAATAAACCATGTAAGGATAAGAAATACACAGGGCACCTGGATCCTGTATATTGCTCTGCTGACTTTAATTTTTTTAATGCTAATGAGAGAAGGATAAACATTGCTGAGAGACATTGGATTGTAGAAAAAACTTCTAAATTAAACTAATCTATATATTTTAAGAATTTCTTAACTTCAGAATGGAAGTCATTAAATATGTTGAATTGGGGTTATACTTTTGTTTCCATAGGAAACAAAATACTACAGATTTCTTAAAAATTAATAATGGTCAGATTTGATCAGGGGAGACTTTCTGAAATATTTACTACAAACAGAAAAAGAAAATAAAAACTGCAAAACAGATGACATATAAGCTGATGCCTCTACATGGGAACAGCTCTGAAACTGAATGAGACATGTAAAATCTTCTTGGCTACAGAGTACTCATGACTCATTGTTACATGCCATTCCTTCATATGACATCAACGGAGATTTGTGTTACAGTTTGTTTATGCAGTTCAAACAGGTTTATAAAGTTTAGGATGTCTTTTACCTTCTCAAACATAGAACAGATTAGCTCATTTGTGCATACTGAACGTTGCATATTTGTTTTAATGCATGTAAGTATTACCTTTAAAAGTTTGTATGTTTTCAGTATAAAAGGACCAGATATGAATAAGACAAGACAAATAGCACAGGTAATCCAGCCTCTCAGAAGGCCTCTGTTAAAGCTTCCTCAGCCTCACAGACTACTCCACCAAGGACTTCACATCTCTGTATTTTTCTATCACATGGAGACTGGACAACAGCTAGCTCTCCTAGGACTTGACCATTATCTCAATTTTCTCAGGGTCCCCTAAAGACAGCATTGCCCCAAGACAACAGGAACCAGTCTAGAGAATACAATGCCCTCATTCCCAAGAAGTGGGGTGGGTGGGGGTTTTGGCCATTCAGTAGATTGTGCAAGTTTATGATCATTTAGGGGGATTGGTTGCAAGTTGCTATTGGTCATAGTCAAGAAAGAAACTAAACAAAGGAGAGTAGATTCAGGGATCGTGTTCTGAAAAAGAAAAAAAAATGGAGACCTAAATAATATGACATTTAATACATGTTTTAGTGACATAAAGCTTTTCATGACAGTGAGAAATGTATGCTCCTGGAAGCACCACTTTACTTCAGAAAAGGATGATTGGCATCAAAGAAGATCCATATAAAGCTTGCTTTTGTTGTGGCAGAGTTAGCAACTTGGCCAGAAACTGTTCTTGCTTCGTCTGCTGACAGTATGCTATGCAAATTGGATAAGCAAGACATAAAAGGAGGTGGCTGCCAAACTTTGCCAAGACAAGGCAGGACAGTTCTTCAAAATCCCTGCTTTAAAGAAAAGTCTGTCTTATGTTCTAGGCTTGTAGGAGGAAGACAGATGCCCCAACTTGCAGAGGAACCTTGGGTGACTGTTCAGGTAGCCAGCTGTTTCTGTTATTTCTATAGTTTTGGAAGTTGCTTGCTCTGCACTTCCTGTTTTCTCAGGTGATATTATATCCTCCCCAGGTCTCTAACAGGGTTGAAGAATAGATAGCTCTAGTTATTCCATTTTCTTTGTTACTAAATTCAGAAATGAAATTAACAAAAGAGATGTAAAATTATAAGGTTTAAAAATACAAAAGTGTAAGATGTTTATCTAAGAAAATGCTTTAAGGTCTAAAAATATATGTTTAATGTTGGAAATACAACTTATGATAGAAAGTGGTTCAAGTATAAAACATTGGACTCAGCAAGATCAGATAGATAACAGAGTATTTTCTGTGAATTTGCCAAACACTGTGAATGTAATTTTTACAAGATAAGTGTTCTTATTGTACATAGTTTTTACTGTGTTAGAGTTAAAACATTTTTTTTATTTAGACAAAAAGAGGGAAATGTTTTGGGATAAACTTTTTTGTACACTGTGAAGATATGTCTTTGACAAGGGATTTTCTGATTGGTTTTTAGGCAGGACTTTATGGCAGAAAGAGGAACTCAGAGGGTTAGAACCTCGGTGCACACACATGGGAAACACCATTGAGATGTGGAACAAGTCAGATACATTGAATGATAGGAAGGTAAAAGCCACATGGCAGAACATAGATTAATAGAAACAGGTTAATTTGAGTTATATGAGCTAGTTGTGAACAAACCTAAGCAATAGGGCAATATTTCATAAATAATAATAAGTTTCCATGTTACTATTTGCAGGTTGGTGATCCTGAGGAGGAAGTACTCTGACAGCATAGTGCTGGTTTTAATAAGCAATTTGAGATTACTTAAATTATTATATATGGGGAGAAGTTGTAAGCCATGTGAAAATTCTGAGAGATTTTTTATAAAGATTTTGATATCGCCAGAGATTCTGGAAACAATGCTCTTGGATACTAATGGACCACTATACTGTAAAAGAGGCTCAGAATCTGATAGAAAAACAGGTCAATTCAAGGAAAATATAAAGCACTTGCAAGTGAGCATTGGGCCTCCAGAAGGCATGAAAACTCACTTAACCTTCTGCTGTGTGGAAAGAGGGTAGCAGACACACTGTTGGTGTCAGCACTGCCCATGCCTCGAAAGATGATCATTTACTCACTTGATGGGAACTCAGTAACACTAATGCTAGATTACCCTATCACGAGCCTTAGGGAAATCAGAGGTAGAGCCACATGGGAAGACAACATGGGCCATACAAATTGTTTTTTTTCTCCCGCGCCGGGCCATAAAAATTGTAAAGAATATTATATCTTGAGAGAACACCTGTGATTTCATCAAATTCTGGTATTGTTCTTTCTTAGTAAAAGTGAAGGAATACATTTGGCAATTTTTGAAAGTTTCCTGTGGTCTGCTTGTCTAGACAATTATCTTCATGGAACTGTACAGACATGTTCAGATCTATGACTAATTAACAAAGAATTAAAATAAGTTTCCTTTCTTGGTGTTGGAATAGCAAGATTGATTTCAACTAGAAATACCTGAAAATTATTAATATCAATTATATATTCACAGGATCTACCTGATATTATATTTAAAACATGTATAGAAGCACTTTTTAAGTCATATTATTTTATAAACAAACTAACCTAACGGAATCATAGAGAAATAGTCAATGTATGTGTTATCATCGTTATGTTATTAGTATAGTTATTTCCTGTTAAATATAAAAGAGGCCCCATAAGACTGAGCATTACCAGGCCATTTTTATTTTAAAAAATTAACACATTTTAAGGTATTAATTTTATATTATTTTTATTTATCTTTGCATTCTATATAGTAATTTCAAATAAAATAATTCTTTTGGAATTGAAAGAGCAGCTGTAAAAATCTCAAGCAGCAAAAAAATCTCAAGATGCAGCTCCATGATACAATCCATGAAGTCCTAGAACAGATTCCCAGCAAATGTCCCCACCAACCAAAGAATAAGTGAGGTTCAAGCAATACAGAAACCTATGAAGAATATGAAATATATGAATCTATATAATTATGTTATAACAATATAAGTATCACATGATTGAAGCCAATAATTTAAAACATTTTTCTATGCATATAAATGCTGTGGGATGTTCAAGCATGTCAGATGTGTTGCTCTGACTGGTTAAAATAAAACACTGATTGACCAGTAGCCAGGCAGAAAGTATAGGTGGGACAAACAAAAGAGAAGTCTGGGAAGTAGAAGGCTGAGGCAGAGAGAGCTGCCAGCCACAACCATGACAAGCAAGATGTAAGGTACAGGTAAGCCAAGAGCCACGTGGCAAGTTATAGATTAATAGAAATGGGTTAATTTAAGATAGAAGAAGTAGATAACAAGAAGCCTGCCATGGCCATACAGTTTATAAGTAATATAAGTGTCTGAGTGATTATTTTATATGTGGGTTGTGGGACTGCAGGGGCTTGGTGGCATCTGGAGAGAAGATCTCCAGCTACATATAAACTTTGCCCTGCACCAAATTTCATCTTGCTTGTCTCATAAATATGTAACAATAAGTGGTGGTTTTCACCTTTTTCATAGTTTTCCTATTTAGGGGGACCCTGTTGAACATCTCTGCAGTCAGTCTAATGATATTAAAAACTATGAATATCATTCGATGTGTCTGAGCATTCTACTGGGTTTCAAGTAAGAGGATGTTATGTTCCCAGTTGAAACATCTTTTGACCTTGACAGGTCTGTCTAAAGACGCAGGAAGAGAAGTACCTTCATCCCTTGCCTCCTGACCATAAAAATCCTACAATCTCACCAGGAGCACTGCTAAGTCATAACTTAGCAGAGGGAGGGAATGAAGACTGGACACTAAGAATACCTGAAATATATTTTTTTGTTAACCTGAATCTCACACTCTACACTGGAACTATGCTTTTCTTTCACTGAATACATATTCTAAACATCTAAAAAGAAAATCTTTGTGTTTTGCTTTCTACTTATAACTTCAAGGTATAGCCCATTTAGCTCTAAAGATAATTATTATTTTCTTTGGGAAAGCAACAAAGAGGCCTTTCTCTTTAGCTATACACACAAAATCTGTCATATAATTTGTATTGAATTCAATGAGAAATTAGCCAATGTGTTATAAGACAATCTGTTGTTAATGAAGAATAGCAATTTCTGTTTAATGACTATTAAATGGCTTTATTGCCAAAATGCATCATTAATACATATAATTAAATTGGCGTGAATCTGAAACATAAACTACATTAATTGCGTCCTTTCCATCTTCTCTGTATTTTCCCTCTGCATCGTTATACACAGGTAACACCCACAGAGAGCTAATCACACACTCACTAACTTCTCTGAAGCAAATGTCCACCACAGCTTGGTGGGCACAACAGCATCCCTCAAGCAAGCCCTCTCCTAGACCATTCCAGAAATTAATCCCAGAGGGTGAGAAAACAGATAATTTTTTTTTTTTTAAATTTATCCCTGGAAATTTAAGTTTACAAATAAAAAGTCAAGGCAAGCATTTATGCCTCATTCTCCTCAAAGTAAGTGGAAGGGCTAATGAGAAATACATGACAGTGAGATGACTCTGGCCTGGAGCGTCACAGGTTCCAACTGGCAGAAAACTATTTTCAAAGTGTGAAAGTCAAAGCCAAATGAAGCTTGAATACTAATTTCTCTTTTTTGTTATTGCATTTCCCTTGTATTTCCTATTGACACTTTATCATATCGTAAGTCTCAGAATTTCTTTTAAAGGTGTCATACTTCTGTAAGTGAAAACAGATATGATGCCATCATGATAGAGTAAGTACAACCTAGAATGATAGTAAAGTGAAGCACTGGATTCACATAGAGATTTGATTACAGGGCGTAGAATGCTTTTCATCAAGCTATACAAGATGTCATGGCAAAGCATGACAGCTTCCTAGTCTTTCCCTGAGTCCCATTACACATTTCCTCTGATTAGAAAGCTCTCAGTAGATCTTCCCCATTGATACTTAGAGTATTTCTTTATAACAGTATAAAAATATGTATGGCAATAAGAATATAGTTCCTTTGAAGAAAATAATCCATGAAAAAAATCATAAATACTTCCTTAGAATTCAGATCTAGACCAAAAGAGTGTGTAAAATTGATTTCTGGATTATGGTTAATTATAGAATACCTCTCAAAGTGCTGTATGTCTTTTTAACACACATGTACATATGATAAATAAATTATAAACTGCTTACCTTTCTTCTTTGTTTTCACTGGCATATTTCCCCGGAAATTAAGTCGTAAAAAACTTAACTTTTCCCAGAAGATTTGTAGTTTGTGGGGAATCAATACAATTTAAAACTAGAATTGTATTTAGTCCCCTTTACATTACATTAGTAAAGGAGAAGTTCTCACTTTTATTTTCTGAAAATTTCTATTTATTATATCACAATTTAGCATATCTGCATTTGCTATGGATGGATATATTGTGTTTTCAATACATACATATTATAATTTGACCTAAAATGTCATGCACATTCAATGTGCATTGTTTTCATTGATAGTCCAAAACCAAATTTAGGAAGCATATCTCTGAGTCAAAAACATTAGGTACAACTGTACGTTAAGTATAGCTTGTGACTGTATTTTAAATTGCACAGAACTTGTACAGAAAACATTATTACTTATATTTGTGAATATTTTTATATGTAGATAGCTTGATGAATTGTCACTTTGGACAATTTAGACCAGAGCTAAGTTTGTATTGCTTAGTGAAAAGTGTTAACAAATCCACTGTCTAAGATACTTCTACTCTACCTGGATAGAAAATGTGTAAGCAAAGAGAGGTTCTTCAAGTGCCACTTTTCCACGGCTCCCATGTGCCTCAGCATTTGACAACAGCAAGCAGCAGCAGCAGCAGCAACAACAATGAGTGGCTACTTATGTAGGCCTTGTGTCATGGCTCTGACCTAGTCTCAGGAAGTGGGCTGTTATAGTTCTTGGTACTGGGGGGTTATTAAACCTTCTGTAGGCGTAGATATGGAATTTCAGTCTGTGAGAGCAGCAAGTTTTAGAGACCCTTCCCTAAAGGTTTGACAGCTCCCTGGAACTCTTTCAGAGAACAGAGCCAACAGTTTGTATTCCATGGCTTTTTCCAGCCTTCAATCCTTCTCCATTCTTAACTCCACCTCCTCTCTGTACCTTACCAGCTTCTTAATTCCTGCCTGGGGCATTCTCTTGCTCTGTTCAGCTGCCTGTTGTTAGGGGCTGCTGTCAGATTTGCTGCTGTTTGGGTGGCATTTGCTGCTGATTTTCCATGCCTGTTGCCTTTACTGCTGCTTCTGATGTTGATCAACTGTCTTGCTGCCTTTGTAGAACTATTTATGCTGCTAGTCACTCTGCTAACGTTTGCAACTCCTATGGCTGGCAAGCGCTGCCCCTTCCTTTTGAAGCTGTCACAAAGCTGGCCACTTTTCCCGTGCTGACCATAGGCGTGTTGGCATTTCTACCTATGCCGCCACCCCACCCCATCGCATCCTCTGGTTTGGGTTGTGTTCTTTTGTTTGTTTTGTTTTGCATGTTACTAACTAGATATACACAGTTAAAATTCAGCTTGAATGAAGAGATTGTTCAGTAGTCAAAAGAACTGACTGCTCATCCAAAGGGCCTATCCTGACTTCCCAGCACCCACATGACAGTTCACAACTCTTTGTTCCTCTAGTTTTAGGGATCCAGTTCCCTCTCTCTGTTCTCCAAGACACTGCATGCATGTGGTGCACAGAAGCACATTCAGGAACACACACACATACACACACACACACACACACACATGTTTTTAAGTAGGAAAAAAAAAAACACATAGTAGAAAATCCATTCATCTACATCCATGGTTCAACACTAGAAAAAATAGCATCCTTGCCAAGTGAGCCAAATTGACCACATATATAGGAAACAAAGACCTTTTGAACAAGTCACATCAAAGCAAAGTTTGTGTTTCTATAAATAACAATATGCATGCAAATTAAGGTTTGGTTTTGAACAAATCACAACGTTGTATCACATTGGTACCATAATGAGCCCCCAGCGAAGCAGCTTCCAGTTACTAGGGATAGAAATGTTTGCTGTGTCACTTGAAGTTCACCAAATAAAAGAGTCTGTTACAGTGTCCAAAGTCATTCTAGTTGTGGCTACACCTCTGTGTGTAGGAGCAATCAGCTCTAATAAATTTTCCTTGGCATCCATGGAATGTTTATAACCATTGGCTGATTGACTGACAGGCCGCAGAGAGTAGTCCAATAATTGCCAACTGGGGAGACAAATTATACTCTCCCCAAAATCTCTATTTACGGTATATTACAGAGAGTGCTTAGATAAAGAAATTAGTTATCGCAATCTTAATGTAGTTTAGCAATGATTTAAGATTATTTAACACTTCCACGGTGTCTCAGAAAGTGATGAGTCCCTCTCATGTGTATCAGTAGTAAACCAATATAGTGATAAAGGGAAAACAGAACCTTTAAGAGTCCATTGATATTAGTAAGCTTGATTTGTACTTGACATGCAATCTATAATTCTATAAATTTAAGACTTTCTAATAATTCTCAGCTTGTTGGCTGTATAATTGTTTTGTAACTTTCTACCTTGCCTTAAGTAATTAGCTCAAATATCTACAAAGTGATTAGATATCTCTCATCTCAGTATGTCTTCCTTGTCTGTGATTGATAGTCTTAATATTAGATGCTGCCTTGGCCCTATGAATCAAATACTTATTAAAAACCCAAATATTCATGAGTGAATATCCTAGCACCTGCCATAAAATCCTCTCATCAGGCCCTGCTGATACTTCTTTCTTTTTGTGATTGTTGTGATGAGGTACTAGTATCTGGGAGGACACTCACTGTCTTCAATTCCTTTCTTGTGATTATTGCTCACATTCCTTGAGGAATGACCCTGTAAGAACTCAGTTTGAGGATGTGCTGATTTTCATCAATGTTTAAGCTATGTCTTTTTTGTTGTTGGGATTTTCTTTGGGCCACCAACCAGTTCACAAATTAAGATGCAAAGTTATTATCAATTATGAATCCTCAACCTTAGCTTAGACTTGTCCCATTGGCTCTTTTAACTTAGTTTAACCTGTTTCTACTCACTTATGTTTTGCCTCAGGGCTTTTTGCCTTTCTGTATTTTACTTCCTCTGTATCTGTCTGCCTGATCATTGGCATATCCCTGGTATCTCCTTTAATTCCTCCTTGAGCCTAAATTCCTCCTCCTACTTACGCTCTCTGCCTACAAGTCCCACCTATACCTCCTCCCTTGCTATTGTCTGCTCAGCATTTTATTAGACCAATAGGGTGCCTTAGGCAGGCAAGGTAAAATAGCAACACATCTTTGCATAATTAAATAAATAGTCCACAACACCTTTACTAAATTAACCATTATGGGCAGAGAATGAAGTCCCTAGTGAATTGTGTATTGTTGTGATAAGCATGGCAATGTCAAGTACACCAGTTCCTCAGATGCATGGAATTGTGAGGTCTTACAAGGATCAAGCTGAAAGGAATGGCAAACCTGGTTCAAGTATAGATCTTACAAATGATTCACATTTACCTAAAACCAGTGTATGAAGCAGCTATCAATTACAGCTTCCTTATTCTGGATAACTGTAACCAGAAACTGCTTCCTGTTGAGAACTCCTACTGACCCCTAACCAGTTCCCTAACCTGACTCCTCCCCCAGCTTTATATAATAAACTATTTCCTGCTAACCCTATGTCTTCCTTCAGTAGTATATAATAAATGTGCAGAGTTTCTGGAATTCTAGTACATCTCCATCAGGGTACACAATCCACCTAACCCCAGCTTTTCAGTAAGCGTATCTGTGTGTCTGTCCCCATTTCATTCCTTAGTTATCCCAGTCAGGGAAGTTGTAAAGCTGTGCAAACCACTCCAATCAATCTAAGTTTAAAACAAACATAATAAACAATGTTTGTTTGTGGAGCTGCATGTACCACCTCTTATATTATACACATGTTTCTCAGAACAAAACCAGTGGGTGCTGGTGGGATTGTGAAATTGACAGGTGGTGTAGCCTCTTGAGAGATGAGCCTCTGACCATGCCTGTTAGGTTATTATCTTGATGATATTTATAGCTGTCACAGAATACATCTTTACTGTAGGTGGGAGCATTCCCTGGACAATGATCTTGAATTGTGCAATGTGGAGAAAATGGGCATGGGTTCTAAAAGACATTCAGTCATTGCTCTTTGCTTCTTCAACTTGGGTGATAGGTGACCATCAGCCTCAACTTCCCACAGTCTTGACTTCCCTGCCTAAGAGACTACAGCTTGAACTACAAACTGCAATAAGCCCTTTATTTCTTAAATTGCCCCTATCAGTGAATTTTACACAATAACAGAAAAACAGAGCCACTGTATGGTTTGTCTCAATTTTGAATTTCCCTCTATTCAAATAAAAATAATATTGATGAAGACAACACAAAAAGGTACACAGATTTTGAACGGAGGGATATGAAAAAACAAGCCCAGTTCATACACTAAAACAATTTGTGAAAATAACTAGACCTTCACAGGCAATAAGGAAACCCAGGAACAGAAGAATTTGCAGATACATTCGATGATCACAAGTGATAAAGCTATGTGGGTCTTTAAATAGAACTCAAATTATTTAATACAAACCCTACAATCATCCCAACTCTGATTTTATATCATGAAATAATAGAAATCTAGTGACACTGAAGTTATAAACCCAGTCTTTACACAAATCATAAACCTTCACAGGTATGTTTCTCCATTCTCCTAATATCAAAGATTGTTACAATGATGCTTTCTTTCAGTGTTATGGTGAGGATTAGAAAGAAGTTTCTAAAAATGAATTAATGTTTATTCCCTGAGAATTCATGCATGTATCCAATAGATTTGATCATATATATACATTCCCTCTTCCAATTCTTCTCAGATTTACCTCCACATGCTCCTATCAATTTCATGTCCTCTTTCTAAAATTAATTCTCTGTATATTTCAATCATATTAATTCCGTATCTCCTCATCATCCCAGATCCAACCTTCCCTTCACCAACCACCCAACTTTATAAACAACTGAATATAATTTCTGTTGCCCACACCTCCATGGAAGAGTTGTCATGCAGGAAACCAACCAAGAGTCACACCCCTGATCATACACCTCCCCCCGCTGGAAGATATCAACTGCCCATAGCTCCACAGCTAGGGTTGAGACCTTGTGAGCCATTCTCCTATAAGGAGACTTTTAAAGTTTCTTGGTCACTTTGCTTAGAGGCTGCTTTTTAATATCATTATAATTATTATAAAAGACCATTGAATCAAATGCTAAAGGTCATCTACTCCAGACACTTTAAAATTTTCAAGTTTTCTTTAATGTACTATAGCCAGATAGTTATTAAATTCAATGGCTATAAAATTTTGAAACATCATTTTTTCCTTCACTTTTTTACAAAACCTGCATAAGTAAAATAAGCAATTTTAAAGTTGTTTTATTATGTTTAAAGTAGCAATCCTTTGTCTCTCCAATTTGTCTATTTAACCAATAACATCGTTCAAGTTTGAAAACCACTGAATATTAGTGGATTTTCTCAATATGCTAAAACCTAATCAAGATTGTTTTCTTGTTTTGTTTGTTTCTTTTGCAGTCTTTGGAAGCAAACACAGGTCTTCCAAATGCCAATCAAACATGCTAATGTTGAGGCACATTCCTACCCCATCACCATGTTAAAATTCATATTCTCCATACCTTCAGATCTTCCAGTATTACAAGTCTTTTCTTATAGAAAATAAGACTATCTTCTATGCTGGCACTTTCTCTCAGGCTGCTGGTTCAATGCTTGGGAAAGATAGAATGAACCTCCACATCCCACCAACCAGCTTTCTCAACAGTGAAAGCAAAGTTAATTGTTCCAGGTATTTAGTTTTCAAAATTAAAAACTCACTAATCTTAAGGATCACATTCATATACCTTCTTATGACTCTCCAGATTGATGGGTCCTATATTTTGTTTTATTTAACTCTTTTTACTTTGTTTAGTTGGTGTGTGTGTGTGTGTGTGTGTGTGTGTGTGTGTGTGTATATTCATGTATGTGTGTGTTTATGTTTTTATTCATACATGCATATATGGATGTGTACACCCAGATGCACATAGAAAGGCCAGAGGACAGCATCTAGGCTTCCTCTATCACACTTCACAGCAATTCATGAGATAAGGTCTCTTATGGAACCCAAAGCTCAATGTTTCAAATAGTCTGGCTCATCACCAAGCTTTTGGAACGTGTCTCCCAGGAGTTGGGTTACAGTCTCAAATTACCATACCTAGTTTTCACTTGTTCTGGGGATTTGAACTTAGCTGTACCTACTTCCACAGTGGTACTCTTCAATACTGAATCATTTTTACAAATCCTGGCTGGTTATTATTATTATTATTATTATTATTATTATTATTATTATCTTTTGTTATTATTTTCCATGTGGCATGGTTTCATTTCATATGTAACTTCAGCTTGCCTTGAATTCATGGTGAGCCTCAGTCTCTTGACAGGTGACTTTCTGGGCATAAATCACCACATGGCTGTTTTATTTATTAGTTTATTGTACTCATTAATGTATTTGGAGAAAAAAGGTTATTAAACACACAGAAAAAGACATCTGTAATAACACATATACTGCCTGCACGTTTTACTTATCTTTATATTGATACTTGATACTCAGGGTTATTTTGGTTCAGGGAAAGCATAATAAGGTTATGTTTTCACTTAGTCTCATAAAATTACCTGAACATATATTTTCTAGAAATTACATTCTACTGAAAACTAATTTTGATATTTCTGACCACTAGAAGCTCTAAGGTATTTATATACTCTCTGTTGGAACATGGAGTCCTGCAAGGGGAATTCTGAGTACTTATAAGGAAACTCCAAGAAAAGAAGACAAGATTCTGTGATCTCAGTTTCTTCAAAAACATGGAATTGTTCTTGTAATGCACTTTTGTGGCCCTCCCATGCATAGTGGATAAGAGCGAGCTGATTTTAGATTATTCATTACAGGTAGTGGTGGTTATTTGTCCACTTGCCTCTACGGGAACAACAACAACAAAAAAAAAGTTTTTGCCACCTGTTGCTCTTCCTGGTGATTGCATGAGTTTGAACTCATGAGAACTTAACTCACATGATCTTTCTTAACCCTCAGTATAAATTATATGATGCTCTGAATAAAGTTGACTATTGTATGAGACTTTAGTCTGCCCTTCTTTAGGCTCCATTCTCTCTCATTTTATGACATTTAGAACAGTGAACAATCTCTACTGCTAAAATCTACATATTCTGTAAAGGCAAGTTAATTCTATAAAAGTCATACATAACAAAATGTTTATTTAATAATGATGAAGTATTTTATACTTTTTAAAAAAAAGATTTATTTATTTATTATGTATACAGTATTCTGCCTGCACGTGTCCCTGCAGGCCAGAAGAGGGCACCAAATCTCATTACAAGTGGTTGTGAGTCACCATGCGGTTGCTGGGAATTGAACTCAAGACCTCTGAAAGAGCAGTTGGTTCTCTGAACCACTGAGCCATCTCTCCAGCCCAGTATTTTATACTTAATACATTAAATTAAGGTTAATTATTTTAAAATCATTTAATAGTTAAATATAAATTTTAAGGAATAAATATATTTTTATCTTTTTTATACAATATAAAAAAGAAAAAAGTTTATAATAATAATGGTTGATTCTCTGCTGGGTGGTGTTGGTATGTGACTTTAATCGCAGCATTCAGGAAGCAAAGGCATGTAGATCTCTGTGAGTTCCAGGCCAGCCTGGTCTACAGAGCAAGTTCCAAGACAGCCAGGATTGTTACACAGAGAAACTCTGTCTTGAAAAACAAAAACAGAAACAGAAAAAAAAAAAAAAAGGTTGACTGTCTATAGGGAAGATTATGTGGTGGAATGAATAGAAAGCATGATATCAAAATTTTATTTTTAAAAACAAGTTTAAAGAACTTGAAAACAACATTCAGTTGCTGAAAACACACACTTTAGTTATAGGACATGTAGTAATAGAACTGGAAATCCTGCTCTCTGAGGATCAAACATTGCCAGATGGTGATGGTGCATGCCTTTAATCCCAGCACTCAGGAGGCAGAGCCAGGTGGATCTCTGTGAGTTCAAAGCCAGCCTGTTCCATAGAGTGAGATCCAGGACAGGCACCAAAACTACACAGAGAAACCCTGTCTCAAAACAAAAAACAAAAAAGAAAAGAAAGAAAGGAAGGAAGGGAAGGAAGGGAGGAAGGAAGGAAGGAAGGAAGGAAGGAAGGAAGGAAGGAAGGAAGGAAGGAAGAAAATCAAACATTGGTCCTACCTAGTTGTAAAGTCTCTGAACAACAGCAATGACTGCCCTGGAAAGATATTCCCAATGATGTAATATTGGTACTTTATCTTGAGGGTAACCAAAAGCTAACTAGTTGAATTTAATTCCCACCCCATACAAGAAAAATCATGCTTAGTACTATAGACATAGCCAACTACCCTCAACTAGAGAATTCATAGACACTAGAGGGGAACCTATTATCACCATTTTCCTAAACCACTATAATTTATAGATTCATTCTAAATACTTATCTTTATACCCACAGATAAGTACAACTCCCACTCATCAAAGAAGCTTCTTTTTTCAGTAGACAAAAGCTATAAGAGAGATGCACAACTGGTGATTTAGGATTGTGGGGTGTCCATCCCTAATTGGTATATGTACAACTCAACCCCTATACTTAAGGCTCAAGAACATTGGGAAAGGGAGGAAAAC